>NC_133790.1:28519818-28537952 GCF_003597395.2 Chelonoidis abingdonii | reverse complement strand
AACTGAGCTAGGAAGAAAGGCCTGAGCTGGCAATGGTGGTAGCTGCTGGCCAAGATACATGGCTGGTGGGCTGGGTTTACATACAGGGGGATACCAATAACAGGAAAAGCAGGGACCCTCCCCATCTTCAGATGATCCAGTCAAGGTGGACTCTCTGCCCCAAATCAGCCATCAAGTGGCTGGGCTTCCTCCCTCACTTCTTCCCTGCTCCACCTTTGGGCAGACCCAGCTGCTCTGCTCCTGGCCCGCCCCTTGCCCCACTTCCTCCAGGCAAGGGGCCACCAGCTCCTCTCCTCGCCTTAGCCACTCGATTGCCTTTTTAATTTCTAACTGCTTGCTTTCGCTTCGACGTGAACCAGGATGGGCCTTTAGCAAAGTGCCTTAAGTGTGGAATCGTTTCCCCTCAGAAAGAACTGCCATTGTCCATCACATCTTTCTGTATACATCTCCCCTCTCACCCCAAGGAATTTTGGCCATAATTTTCCTCATCTTTGGCCCTTTTGAGCTCTACATCTACAAGCCTGGTGGGACGGCCCTGTTTGCCGTGTAGGGTATGTGGTGGGTGGACGGAAGGGCGTGTCATGAGGTCCCAATCCTGCTTCCTAGGCAACAGCCAACTTCCAGTCCTGGGCAGTTCATTATACTAGCTGAGGACCAGGAAGTCCAGCACCTGCAGCGAGGGCAGAGTTGCAGCCTGGTTCGACTTTAACCTGGAGCCGGTCCACCTTTCACAGGCGAACCAAGCCCTGATCTCAGCTGGAAGTAGGTGGGAAGAAACGCATCTGGCCTGCAGCGGGAGATGGTACAGGCATCTCGGTCTCTAGTCCCTCTGACAGGGCCCTCCTTGGGGGCGAGCAGGGAGGTTTCTGCCAGCCATTTCTGGAGACACCTTTCTATGTACAGATAAATGGACCGGAAGCCTGGATGTGGGATCAGCACTCCAGCAGGCAGGCAGTGGTGTTGTGGGAATGTATGTGTCTCATGACTGTGTCTGTAGAGCAGGCATTGGCTTTTCCCCGTGAACAGCCATTCAGATTTCCTGAACTATAACCTGTTACAGATCTCTGTTCCCATATGTCGCTGGCGTCCCCAGGAGAATGGTGACAGCCAGCCAAAATCACACTTGGACAGAACATCTAGGGCCCAGCTGACGTTGCTGTCAAAGCAGCAGCAGATGCACACGCTGCCAGAAAAGGTGGGGGAGAAGGGCTCCCTCCCTTAGACACAGCACCTGGCCCCTGGGCCTATGCCCCCTTCTGGGCCACCACATGGACCAAAAATACCCCCCAACTCTCCATCGCCAACCTCAAGCCCAGAATATGGCCCATCCCCTGGCCACAGCTATTCCCAGCTTCCATGGGAGAGAGAAATGCTGGGTGGGCTCCCCCACTGACAATCACTCTCTGGACCAGTGGCCATTCTGGCTCTGGGATAACAGTTTTCTCCTCTTGCGGCTCATGTCCCATAGCCCAGGTAGTGCCAGGCTATACTCTGGGGGGAAGCAACACACTTCCAAGCTTAGCGGGAGGTTGTCACAATTGTACTTTGTAGAATTATTTTTACTTGTTTCCTTTAAAACAACAGCCCTGGGGAATGACATACACCCAAACAGCCGAATTAAGGTTGCAAAGTCAAGCAGTCAAAAGTATGAGACTAAAGAACTGCGCTTGCCTGGCCTAGCAAAAGGTAGGCTAAGGGGGGATCTGATTGCTCTCTATACATACATCACAGGAGGGAGAAGAGCTATTGAAGCTAAAGGACAATTTTGGCACTGGAATGAATGGGGAAACTGGCTATGAACAAATGTATGCTGAAATTGGAAGTTTCTATCCATGAGGTTCTGGATCAGCCTCCCAGTGGGAGTCAGCGAGGCAACAATATAATTAGATTTAAGAGAGATCTTCGTGGATTGTATAGCAGAAGCTGTCTGTGAGGGCAGGTGTCAGCAGTCTATGTCTGTAAGGACTGGGAATGAGAAACCAGGTCTACAGGCCTAGTGGGGCTGAGAGTCCATGCAGAGGTTGACCAGGAGCGCTGTGCAGGGTAGGTGCCGCAGGAAGCGCTGCCCATACTTACGTGATCACAGTCCAGTTTTTACACGACCTTGTGCACAGGATGGACGTGCAGTACAACAATCCAGGTGGTGGGAGCTGACTATAGATGTGGTGGATTTTGCTCAGCAGTTGACTACACGTCCTATCCGCTCCTTCCCTTAGTCGATAGGGAAGACCTCCTGGCCCAGGCAGTGATGGGCTGTGTTTGGGAACAGTGTTTTACCATGGGCTAGGAGCGCAGGAAGCTGGAGGCAGAAAAATTTCCCCAGGGGCCACCTTGCAGAAATGTGTGTGGAACAGGCGTGTCTGCTAGCCATTACAGCTGGGTGCAGGTGCATGGGAACATGTGGGGAGCAGCAGGGGCCAAGTAGAGACACTAACCAAGCCTGGGCTAGAAACTGCAAGCTCCTGTTTGTTGGAATAGAGACTGGGCTGGAGAGGCCACCCCAGACCTGGCCCCCAAGCCCTGACTGCTGATGGCCCAACAGAACCGCTACTGGCTCAACTTGAACTGTAACTGCTTAGCCTCTGCACTAGGGGATCTGCAACCTTCCTGCCAGCCTAGGAAAATCGCCTTTCCCGAGCTGCCTGTCTGCAGCAGTTACTGCCGACCACCTTAGACTGTGTGCCTACATGGATTAGCTGCAGAAGCACCTGCTGCGCTGGCCTCTGAGGCATGGTACTCCTGGCGATGGCACATGCACCCTAGGGAGTCAGTGCACTCCAGTGCTGTGGCGCCCCGGTATTTACTCACATTCCCTAACTTTGAATATGACTTTGCAACCTACGAGCAACCTTTAAAGTTTTTGTATGTAATATGCATGCACATACCATGGCGGCACATGTGGGCACCCTACCTGGCCCCAAGATCCTATCCAGGCAGAAGGGCACTTGCAATAACGTAGCCAGTCCCTTGCAAAACTGACTCACTTCTTGTTCTTCCTAGGACAGCAGCCCAGACAATCTGTTGACTGTGATCAATGTCTGTGGCACTGTTAAGTTCTAAGGTTGTCAGTTTGCGTTGGTGGTATTCCTGGAGGTTTTGTACATGAATAATCTTTAATTAAAAAATTCATCTTTAATTTCTGGAGACTTCAGGACAATCCTGGAGAGTTGGCAGCTCTGTTAACCCACCGTCACGACTGGCCGAAGGGAGATGTACGGTCCTAGTCACATTTGATGTACATTTGCGCAACACACACAGTATATACACCCAGATACTCATTGTACAGCGGATGAGCACGTTGCTCCAAGCGGTGCTTCCTTGACCAGAACTGCTGCTAGGGCGCTCTGGAACGAGGGCCCCAGTTGACCAGACTTGTGTTGGCTCTGGCTGCTTGGTGAACAGCTGGCTATGTGCAAATAGGGGGCCTGCAGCAGGAGAGAGGAGTGAATGGTCTGGCCTGGAGAGGGGAGGAAGGGATAAAGCTGGATGCATTGGGGGAAGACAGGAGGGGTGGATTGATTGGATTGAACCCTATATTCACCAGAGATGCAACAGGAGCAGAAGCAGGTCCATAATGGAGAGGGAGGCAGGCAGGCAAACAAGCTAACACCATGTTAAGAACCTTTTAGGAAAGGATAGAGAAGGAAGACAGAAAATATCATAATGATGCTGCATAAATCCTGCTACGCCCATACCTTGAATGGTACCTGCGGTCCACTTGCCCTATCTCAAAAAAGATATGTTAGAAATGGAAAAGGCACAAAAAACTGGGATACGGAACAGCTTTCCATCTGAGGAGAGATTTAAAAGACGACAATTAGCTTGAAAAGAGACAACTAAGTGAGAAATATTGATTGAAGCTATAAATCATGAGTGGTGTGGAGACAGTGGACTAGGAAGTGTTATTTACCCTTTCACATAACACAAGAACCAGGGGTCACCCAAGGACTTTAAAGGCAGCAGGTTTAAAACAAGCATAGGGAAGTATTTCTACACACAATGTATAGTCAACTGTGGAACTAGTTGCCAGGGGATGTTGTGGAGATCAAAAGTATAACAGGGTTCAAAAATAGAGAAGTTCCTGGAGGATAGGTCCATCAATGACTAAGAGCCAAGGTGGTCAGCGAAGCAACCCCATGCTCTGGGCGTCCCTGAACCTCTGACTGGGACTGGACAACAGGAGTTGGATCACTGGATAAATTGCCCTGTTCTATTCATTCCTTCTGAGGCATCTAGCACAGGCCACCATCAGAAGACAGGACACTGGGCTAGATGGACCATTGGTCTGACCCAATCTAGCTGTTATGACGTTAGAGAGCACAATCTAGGGCAAGAAACTAGAGAAAGAAGGAGCCGGTGCAGAACGACACACTCTGACAGTGAAGGGAAAGAGAGAACAGCTCTGGGTTGAGGTGAGATGACAGGAAAGGGGAGAGGGGACAGCCACAGAGACACCACAAAAGTGGGGAGAAATGGCCGAGTGCTGGAATGGCACCACCACCTCGGCAGGGAACAGACTGCAGCTTGCACAGCCCTGGCATATCCTCACACAGGCACCTCACCCCTCAAAATCGCCCCACCTTGCACTCCCCCACATGCCTTACACAATCTTCACACACGCCCCTCGCACCTCCTCCACAAACACCACCAACTTTCACATACCCCACAAATGCATCCCTCTCTGTCTTCAGTTTGTGGTTACTGCCGTCCTTTAGTTCCGGGCAGTCTTCTAACGTGGAATCAAGCAAGAGGTTCCTCAGCAAAGAACATGTCCCATCCTGGGCTGCTGTTTCTAAATCACCTGTTCAAACTCCCTTTCTTGTTCACTTAACAGTCCATGGGGCTTGGCTTCTCACTCCATGTGTCCAGCTGCATGCTGGGCATCTCACTGATGTAATCCATGTCCCCTTCATTCACGTTTAATGGACCTCACGCCCGACTCCTATTGTCTTTCTAATTCCTTTGCTGTGATGGTTCCCTCTCAAGTGCCTCCTCCCATGTCACCGTGTCTGCCATGAGTCCAGGCCCCCCAGCATTGCATTGTGAGCTACTCCCAAGTCTCACCCTCATCTTCAATAGTTACCTGAAAGTGCCTACAGATGTTGAGCCAGGCAAAGGGACTGAGGCAAGCCAAACTTCCCTGAGTCTCTTTCGAAAAGGAACAAAAGACCCGGGATGTTCCATACAGGGAGCTACACCACAAGAACATTATTAACATTGCAAAGTCAAGCTCTCAGAAGCCAGGAAGTGTGAGAACTAAGTTTGCCCTGCAACTTTAAGTCTGTCCCTTGTGCATAAGCATTTGGGTATTGCCTTTGTCTGGGGATTGCTGCAGTAGAGGACACACACAACTTGTACAATATTAGCTAATGGTGTCGTACATGTCAGGGCTTTAGATTGCTGGGCATTTCCAAATCTGCCCACCTCTCTCTCCAGATCATCATCTCAGGTGAAACCTAGGAAAGGGTTTCCTTGCTTTATTGCCAGGGTTAGTTGCTGAAGAATGAGACAAGCAGCAAAGTCTGGGGTACAGTCTGCTGTGGGTTAAGGTGGTACATTAGGGGTTGACTCCCAAACTTTGTGGCTGCAGAACCACCAGAGCCAGGGAGTATTCCTGAGTGGAAACCTCAATCCCTTCTTCATCCAGGGTCCCGATTCCTGGAAAGCAGGGTCCTCACTGCAGTTCTTTGCCTCTTCCAACAACGTTGGGCTTAGGTTTCTACCTCCCTCAGGCTGGCCTCACCCTCTGATTGTACAGGAGAGGAGGATGATTCTTCTGGTGGAATGAAGCTGAGCTGTAAGTAGGATGAATTACGTTACTTCACATTGCTAGAGCCCCTCTAATCACACTCTCCTTTTTCATTTTGGAGGCAATCTAATTTTGTTCAGACCTCTCCTCCCCTGACGAGAACACATTGCACTAATCAAGAAGCCAATTGGACCCCAAGTGGCCATCAGAGACCTTCTAATAACCAGCACCCTACACTCCAGCCTGCTAATTCCTCAGTGACTGATCATGGGTAATTCCATCTCCATGCCTTTCACTTCCCATCACGCTCCCTATTCTATCACCCTTCCAGTGACTGGTGAGCTTCCGAAGATGCTGGGCTGAACTGAACAGACCTATGTCACTAACAGAATCCAGCCAGAGTCTGACATCCAAGTCAGCCCAATCTCTGATTGGACTTAAACACCCATTCTTAGGTTCAGTGAAGCTCACAAGGTTAGGAACAGATGAGCTCCCAAATTGTTCCGATGCTGTTACAAACACATCCAGCCCATTGATGGCCTTCTGTCTCCCCCCCATGAGTGAGACAGATGCACCTGGTGGGAACTGTGATGTTGCACTCTATGTGTTCATGGAAGTAGGCTTATGAGTGTGAATATAATGTAACTGGAATATGCTTTATGCAAAAAGTCTCTTGTAAGGTATCATTACAAAGCTTATAATCTACTGTGTTCATCCTGTTTGTATGTATGTATCATTCTTGTATCTGAAACTAGGAATATGTAGCATAACTCTGAAGTCCTGTTGCAATTATCCAAAGTGTGGGCCATTAATGGTAGTTTAGAATCTTGATGGCTCCCATTGACTAGGACAATCAGTTGTAAATGGCTCTGTTTAATAAGCCTTCCTGTATATCTGTGAGCCAGCAAGTGGGTAATGAAATCTTACAGTGACATGTGGTCATGTCACCTGAACCGGAATCCATCTTAAACCTGGTGCTTTTCCATTTAGAAGGAGGAGTGGGAACCCAAAGAGAGACAAAGGATTCCCGCCTAGTGCCAAAGATATAAAGAGGGTGGAACAGAACAAAGGTTGCTGGTCATGAGAAATTCCCTAGTTACCACCTGAGATGGAACTAACAAGGATTGTACCTGGGAAAGGGTTGGGCCCAGACTAGGAAGAAGTCTAGTCTGTGATGGAAGCTTATTGGAACATCTCTGAGGGTGAGATTTACCTGCATTCAATTTCTTAATGTAATAGGCTTAGACTTGCGTGTTTTGTTTTATTTTGCTTGGTAACTTACTTTGTTCTGTCTGTTATTACTTGGAACCACTTTGTATACTTAATAAAATCACTTTTGTTTATTAATTGACCCAGAGTAAGTGATTAATACCTGGGGTAGCAAACAGCTGTGCGTCTCTCTCTATCAGTGTTATAGAGGGCGGACAATTGATGAGTTTACCCTGTATAAGCTTTATACAGAGAAAACGGATTTATTTGGGGTTTGGATCTCACTGGGAGCTGGGTGTCTGGGTGCTGGAGACAGGAGAACATGCTGAGCTGTTTTCAGTTAAGCCTGCAGCTTTGAGAGTGTGGTTCGGACCCTGGGTCTGTGTTGCAGCTGACTTGCATGTCTGGCTCAACAAGACAGGGTTCTGAAGTCCCAAACTGGCGGAGAAAACAGGCTTAGAGGTAATCTCAGCATATCAGGTGACAGTCCCAAGGGAGTCTCTCTGATCGAACCCGTCACAGGAATCGCTGGGTGAATTTAAAACCCTCCCTATGAATTATGTTCATGTGGTATTTGCTAGGGATGCGGGGTAGCCCAATTCATTGTACAAAGGGGGTGGGGAGACTTTGAGTGGCAGGAACGCATGGCGTATATGCACAGCCTTGGCATAGAAAGGTTCTTCATCAATGTGTCTCATTGAGCATGTGTGTGTCACAAACACAAAGCAGCAGGTGGGAGGATGGACATCATGCTTTTCTCCCAGCATGAAGTGCACATGCCTGCCATCCTGCATGCATTCCACCTCTTGTATGCACTTATCATATCCTGGATACTTAAGAAGCAGCCGCTTGCAAGTCGGGTGCTTGAAAATGCAAGCTTAGAGATGAACTTTGGCGTTGAGATGTGGAAGCAAATCTGGAGTAATATATTTCCAAGATACTATAACTCTCAGATAATCCATGCTCAAATTCTGAAGTCAAACCAAGATACAACTGTTAAGTAATCAGTTTGACCCTCTACTCTGCTCAGCAAGATAAGACAGCTTTCTACAGCAGTGCTGGCCTACTGCAGAGTGCTGATTAGACACAGATAGGAGATTAATTGCTGATTTCCAAAGGCCGGGGATCCCCGTATGGCCAAGAAGCATCACTGGTCCTACATCTTGGTCTGTGAATGGTTGCTGATGATGCGGTTCAGGTTTGCAGAGATAAATTACTAGGAAGTTTGCTTCAGCTTGTTGCTTGGACAGTTGCTGGTCACAAAGGTGTTATGAATCAGGCTGAAGCTTTAGTCCGGTAACACTAAGTCATTAGGTGTATTTACAGTGCTTTCTTCTCTCATAGAATCATAGAATATCAGGGTTGGAAGGGACCTCAGGAGGTGTCTAGTCCAACCCCCTGCTCAAAGCAGGACCAATTCCCAACTAAATCATCCCAGCCAGGGCTTTGTCAAGCCTGACCTTAAAAACCTCTCAGGAAGGACATCCCACCACCTCCCTAGGGAACCCATTCCAGTGCTTCACCACCCTCCTAGTCAAAAAGTTTTTTCCTAATATCCAACCTAAACCTCTCCCACGGCAACTGAGACCATTGCACCTTGTTCTTCATCTGCCACCACTGAGAACAGCCTAGCTCCATCCTCTATGGAACCCCTTTCAGGTAGTTGAAAGCAACATCAAATCCCCCTCTTCTTCTCTTCTGCGACTAAACAATCCCAGTTCCCTCAGCCTCTCCTCCATAAGTCATATGCCCAGCCCCCTAATCATTTTGTTGCCCTCTGCTGGACTCTTCCATTTTCCACATCCTTCTGTAGTGTGGGCCCCAAAACTGGACACAGTACTCCAGAATGACCACTCACCAATGTCAATAGAGGGAATGATCAATCCCTCGATCTTGGCAATGCCCCTACTTAATACAGCCCAAATGCCGTTAGCCTTCTTGCAAGAAGGCACACTGTCAACTCATATCCAGCTTCTCGTCCACTGTACCCCTAGGTCCTTTTCTGCAGAACTGCTTCCTAGCCATTCGGTCCCTAGTCTGTAACAGTGCATGGCTTCTTCCATCCTAAGTGCAGGACTCTGCACTGTCCTTGTTGTACTTCATCAAGTTTCTTTTGGCCCAGTCCTCTAATTTGTTTAGGTCCCTCTGTTCCTATCCTTACCCTCCAGTGTATCTACCACTCCTCCAATTTAGTGTCATCTGCAATTGCTGAGAGTGCAGTCCACCGCCATCCTCCAGATCATTAATGAAGATATTGAACAAACCAGCCCTAGAACCGACCCTAGGCACTCCACTTGAAACGGCTGCCAACTAGGCATCGAGCCGTTGATCACTACCCTTGAGCCCTGACGATCTAACTAGCTTTATCCACCTTATAGTCCATTCATCCAGCCCATACTTCTTTAACTTGCTGGCAAGAATACTGTGGGAGACCGTATCAAAAAGCTTTGCTAAAGTCAAGGAATAACACATCCACTGCTTTCCCCTCATCCACAGAACCAGTATCTCCTTCATAGAAGGCAATTAGGGTAGTCAGCATGACTTGCCCTTGGTGAATCCATGCTGTCTGTTCCTGATCACTTTCCTCTCCTCTAAGTGCTTCAGAATTGATTCTTTGAGGATCTGCTCCGTGATTTTTCATCTACCAATGGTGGTGTTTCTAGTGGGGTCACACAGGGATCAGTGCTGGGCCTAGTGCCATTCAATAGCTGTGTCAATGATCTGGAAGGAAATACAAAATCATTGCAGGTAAAATTTGCAGATGACACTAAGATTAGTGGGGTGGTAAAAAACAAAGAAGACAGATCACCAATAAGGAGCCATCTGCATCCCTTGGTGAGCGAGGTGCAGTCAGATACATACAGCCACCTGTATGGCTTCATAAACCCAACTGCAAGGCCATACATCCAGGAATCAAGAGTGTAGGTCACCCTGACAGGATGAAAGACTATATCCTGGAAAGCAGCGACTCTAAAAACTCATTTAGGGATCATGGTGGAAACCAACCAAGCATGAGCTCCCAGTGCAGTGCTGTGGCTAAAAGCCTTAACAAAGAGGACAGCCATTTTACATTTCTTTCCAACCAGCAGGGTGGAATTGGTTGTGAATCTGAGGGTGGAAGGCAACATGGGTAAAAGTGATTCTGAAATGATAAGTTTCATGATTCTGAAGAAAGGAAGGCATGAGACCAGCAGAATAAGGACAATGGATTTAAAAATGCCGACTGGAACACACTCAGATAATGGGTAGGTAGGGTGCCTGGGAAGAAAATCTAAGGGATAAAGGAGTTCAGGAGAACTGGCAGTTTTTCAAGGAGACAGCAAAATGTCCTGATTCAGAGGAATAAGAAGAATAGTAAGAGGCCAATATGGCTGCATCAGGAGGTCTTTAATGACTTTCAGATCAAACAGGAAGCCTACAAAGAGTGGAAACATTAGTTTGCTGGATCTGCCAGTTCCCTGCAGTATCTTACTGAATTAAATTTAAGTAGCTTTAGAGTCTGTCTTATAATCAATGTAAAATGTGTGTCTTACTGTGGGACTGTGTCATGGCCCACAGACCTCAAGCCCAGGCCCACAAGAGCAGCCACCTTTATCCCTCCACCTGGCAGCCTGCTGACAGTCCCAGCCCCAGTTTGAGGCTTCGCCCTGACGTCCTACTGGTGGAGTCCTAGAGCAGCTGACTGGCCCGCTGGCCGTACCTAAGACAGCTGCAGCGGCACAGGAGCCAGCGAACAGGACTGCTAACAGGGGAGTTTCAGTGGGAGTTTCCAGGGGGAGGTTCCAGAGGAGACTAAAGCGGAGAAACCAACAAGCCAGAAGAGGGAAGGGGCACGGGTCTGCCAGCAGCCCAGGCCTTGTTGGTGTCCCTGGTGCAGGTGTGAGGCGTTGAACTGCCAGGCACAGAGTTTAAAGGCATTGATGGGACAGAGGTAGAGGCCAGAGGACCACACTGAGGATTGACCGGATGCAGTAGCTGTGGCATGTATATGGTCTGGAGGGGCACTGAAAGGAGTTATGTATCGTGCATGAAGTGCCGCCTGATAGAACTGCTGGAAGAAAAAGAAGATAAGAGGGACTGGAGATGCAGGTCGAAACTCGCTGAGTTTAGAAGGGGGTGTTGAGCAGATATGGAAGACAGACATGATGAGGCACAGGGGATAAGCTCAGACGAAGCAATGGAAGCAGGACAAAGAATTCTGAGGAGGGCTGCTGGGTGAGGAGTGGAAAAGGTGGAAGCATGGACTAGGAGAACCAGCAGAGAAAAGACGGGGGGCCAGCGACGAGAAACTAGAACTCGCAGAACAGGTTTGCTGGGTTGGGAAAATGGAAGATGGAGCACACAGGTGCTCGCTGAGGAGAGAGGCAGGAAAAAGGAGCCGAGGCGGCCTAGTCCTGCAGATAAGGAGGAGGGGACAGGCAAGGAGGCACACCCAGTATGACTTGCGAGAGGGCGGAGAACAAATTCAAGGGGGCTTGCGGGCAGCTGGTGTGGGGGATAGACGGAGAATCACACTTTGCCAGGAAAAGACAGTCTACGGATTGGAGACTCTTTTACGAGAAGAATAAAGGCCTGTAACTAGACCTGATCGGGGCGGAACAGGAAGGGTGGTGTCGGGTGCCGGGGCTAGGAACAGGATGTGGACTGAGGCTGAAAAGGATCCTAGCGCGTAGGGGAAAGGATCGTTGATTGTTCCTTCATGTGGGGAACGAGATGATACGGTAGTCACTCGCTGGACTGTATCAAGGAGGACTATGTCAGCCTGGGGAAGACGGCTCAAAGGAATCGAGGCTCAGGTGATCTTCCAGTTGGGATTCTGCCCGGTTCTAGAGCGGGCTCAGGCGACGACGGAGCGACAAAGATTATGATGATAACAGATGGCTCAGGCAGTGGTGCTATAAGGAGGGGCTTTGGGATGTACGCGGCATTGGGACGCATTACGGACAAGACGACTGTTCCTCGGGATGGACTTCATCTAGGCAAGGAGGGAAATAGACTTTAGGATGGAGGCTCGCCCAACTCATTAGAGCTTTTAAACTAGGAAGTTGGGGGAGATGGCTGGGAGATGTTCAGGAGATCTCCACGCCGGAAATTTAACCTGGAGAGGGAAGTAACGAAGTGAGAGGGGATACCCTTTCGTGGACCGAACCAATTGACCCCAGGAGGAAAATCGGAGGTTGAAACGGAGCTTAACGCGGTGATGCTGGTGGTAGGAAGGTCTGTGACGACGGGAAAGAATGTCACTGACGACAAACGTCAAAAATTAAAATGTCTGTACACTAATGCGAGGAGCCTAGGAAACAAGAATGGGGAACTAAGCTACTGGTGCAGGAAGTGAACCGGATATTATAGGGATAACAGGAAACTGGTGGAATAGTACTCATGCTGGAGTACGGGTATTGAGGGTAGTTGCGGGTTAGAAAGATAGGAAAAGGCAAAGGTGGCGGAGTGCTTGTACATAATGATTGGGGTTGAACTGTAATGAAATAAGAGGATGGATAGATAAGACGGAGTCTGTCTGGTAAAATCACGCTGAGGTAAAAAAAGCTACTAGAGTTCCCCTGAGATAGTGCTTGGGGTGTGCTACGACCGCCGGGATCTGATTTGATATGGATAGAGACCTCTGTTTAATGTCTTTAATGAAGTAAACACTTAAGGTGGAAATGTGTGATTATGGAGGACTTCAATTCCTGGATATAGACTGGCGAGACGAGTCTTGCAGAATAATAGGGGTCAGATTTTCTGGTGTGATAGCGGTATGATTTCTATCAAAGTAGTTATGAGACCTTACGAGAGGGGGAATGCCATTTTAGATTTGGTTTTGGTGAGCAGTGAGGACTTGTCGAAAAAATGGTGGTAGGGACACCTTGTTCGAGTGATCATGAGTGATTCAATTCCAAATTGATGAAGGATAAACAAACAATCTCTCTCGGGGTTGTTATAAATGTGTATGGGTAGGGTTTTGTGGCCTGCCTTGTGCAGGAGGTCAGACTAGATGATCATATTGGTCCCTTCTGACCTATGAGTCTATGAGTCTATGAGTCTATGAGCAGCACAGACAGGAAGCTCTCCTAACAACTGAGATCCACCCTGCTCTGGACTGTGTCCCTTCTGCTTCCCAATCCCACAGGTTGACTTCCCAGTGTTCTGACCTGGCTTGGCTCCTGACCTCTGATCTCCAGTTTGTTTCCGACTTCTGATCTACTGGTATCCTGATTCAGCTGACTCTCAACTCCTGGCTGTGGACTCTGGCTCTGACCACTAGGTCTGACTCCCCACAACCTTGAAAACTCGTTTGGACCATGGTAACCCTATGGCCTGGTGTGAGAAGGATGCACTTACCTGGATCACCAACTCAGCCAGAAGCTTTTGCTTTTCCCAACTCAGGCCACCGCCTCCAGGCAGATAAGCAAGCTCTGCAGGCCCAAGTCATGCAGCTGATCAGGGAAAACTAGCAGTTGCAGGTGAGAAGTGAGGTGGCTCAGTGCTGAGAACACCATGTTGAAAGCACTGCCTGCAGTGCCTTGCCCTGAACAGAGGCTTGCGATACCCTGGCCCAAAAGGTTTGATGGGAACATTTGGTGGTTCCTGGGCTTCATGAACCAATGCCACCTTCTGTTCTCTATGTGCCCCAGAACCTATGCCTCTGACCAGTGCAAGGTGGCCTTGGTAATCAGCTGGCTGACAGGAAATGCATTAGATGAGCCTCTCTCCTGCTGGAAGACCAAGACGTAGCACTGTCAAACTGGAATGCCTTTCTCCAGTTGATCTCAACCATATTTGATGACTCACTCTGAGCTCCAATGGCTGAGGCTGTCCCAAGGAGGGCCCCCCTATGCGGCACGCTTCTGCCACCTCACGGTGAAAACTCAGTGGAATGAAGCGGTACAGCTGTACCAGGTCCAGTGGGGCTTACAGGAAGAGATTAAAGATGAACTGGCCCACACAGGGATACCTGCAGGCCTAAATAACCTTGTGAACCCTACTCTCCACATAGAAGAGCGGCTCTGAGAATGAAGAGAAGAGAAAAGAGTTTCCTTTCAGTCCGTACAGGGACCTCCCCTTCTGTATGCCCCCCTCACCCATGCAGGCCAATCTGACTCATCAGTGGCTCACCCCTGAAGAAAAAGAACAGCACCATCAGCACTACCTGTGCTTCTACTGCGGTGAACTTGGCCATATCATCTCGACTTCCCCAGTATGAATGCAGAGG
This sequence comes from Chelonoidis abingdonii, assembly GCF_003597395.2. Classification (NCBI taxonomy): domain Eukaryota; kingdom Metazoa; phylum Chordata; order Testudines; family Testudinidae; genus Chelonoidis; species Chelonoidis abingdonii. Next base: position 28,523,781 of record NC_133790.1, on the reverse strand, counting down.
ACCTTGGGGAAAAAAGCTGGTTCAAACACAGTGTGGAGAATCGGCCTGCTCCTTGAGTGAAGAGAATTTCCCTGTATCCTAGTCTCCACTGAGGTGCACCCTGAGACCCATCTGGGGGCTTACAGTTTGCAGATGCCTATCTGCCTGTGCATCCTGGGAGACCCCCAACAGATCCACCTCCAACAATCCCTTCTTGATTTGGAAGCAATGGACAACATTATGGGTGCAGCTACAGCTCAGGCCCTACAGATTCCCCTGCAACACAAGGCCCCACCGGACACGACTGAAACTATTGATGGCTTCCCACTGTCTTCAGGCACTCGTCACTAAACTGGCTCTTCAGGGAGCTTACAATCTTGTTCATTTTTGAGAGGGGGGTTGAATGGAGGACGGCCTTTCAAACCTGCTATGGCCACTATGAATATTTACTCATGCTCTTCAGATTGACTAATGCCTCAGCAACAGTCCATCACTTCATTAACGATGTGCTACGAGACTACTAGCCCAGAATGTAGTGGTATACGTAAACAATATAGAGGATCTGGACCACCACACTGCTCAGGTCCACACAGTTCTGGAGAGACAACGACAACATGGTCTCTATACTCAACTCAAAAAGTGCATATTTGATCACACCTCAACTGAGTTCTTGGGTCTCATCTTGTTCTCAGAAAGAATAAAAAACGGGACCCATGCAAAGTCCAGGCTGTCTGATACTAGGCAGTCCCCCACTATATGTGCTATCTACAAATTTTTACCAGAGGTTCATCTCAAAGTTTGCAAAACCAGTTGAGCCACTCACTGCTCTACTCCAGAAGAATGCTCAATTCCACCAGTCGCCTGAGGCCCATGCATTCTAACAGCTAAAGCTTGCATTTACCACTGCTCCAGTATTGGGCACATCCAGATAGGATACAAGTTTTCATTGCGTAGGCCGATGCCTCTAGCATGGCGATTGGGACAGTCCTCTCCCAGAGGCAGACCCAAGCAAGTACTGCACCCCATCGCCTGCTACTTGATGAAGCTCACCTCTGCTGAGTGAAAACGTGAAATCTGGGACCGAAAGCTCTTGGCAGTCAAGACTGCTTTTGAAGAATGGTGATACTACTTGGAAGGGGTCCATCACCTGGTCAAGCATTTGGTGATCACAAATATCTGGAGTACCTGTATAGGGCCAAGGCCCTAAACCAACGACAGCTCCGGTGGACCCTATTCTTCTCCTGGTTCAGCTTTACCTTGATCTACTGCTCTGGACCTAGCAATGACAAGGGTGATGCTTTGTCCCAAAGGTATAGCTCTGACTCAAGAGGGCCCAGTCTGGAACCAGCCCACATTCTCAGGTCCTACAACTTCCTCAGTGCAACCCACTGCCAGCATCTGCTCATGAGCATCTACTCTGCCTGTTTCTGGAATTCAACCCAACGAGATGGCTATTATCAACCGAGAACAACAGAATACCTAGGAGAGGATCACATTTGAAAGGGATCATATCTGTGTTCTCCCCAGACCTGCGAGTGTTCATTTAGGTGGTGGGCCATATCTAGATTATCTTTACTCTCCACTCCATCTTCCATGCTTATTGGTCCCACTTCTTTACTTGTTTTCTTTTTATTTATATGGCTAAAGATCTTTTTACTAATGGTCTTAATTACCTTTGCAAGGTTCAACTCTGCTTGGCTTTTGGTAGTTCTCACTTTATCTCAACACTGTCTGACCTCCAAGAGGTAGCTTTCCTTGCTGATCCATACCTTCTTTCATTCCTTGTAGGCTTTCTATTTTTTTTTAATAACCTGTTTGAGATGATTGTTCATCTAGTTTGGTCTGCAACTCTTCCCTATGTTGTTCCCGCCTTTGCTTGGGATGTAGGATTCAGATAATTTCTTCATCTTTGACTTAAAGTAATTCCAAGCTTCCTCCACATTCAAATCTTGAGTTCTTCAGCCAATTCTTTTACTGATTTCCCCTTAACTTTTTTAAGGTTTGCCCTTTTGAAATCAAGAACCCTACTTGATGACTTATTTTTGTTTATCCTTCCATTTGAGACTGAATTAGCTCATGATTACTTGAATCAAGGTTGTCCTCTACAACCAGTTCTTCTATGAGGTCCTCACTATTCAATACCAAATCTAAAATGATGTCACCTCTTGTTACTTTGGTACGATCAGCTCTCTATTAGGCGGCACTTCATATGAACATAGCACCTTTCAGATACCCACTACAGAAAAATGTACATCCTTCAACTTGCACATCCAGTTATCTTCATTGTCTCTTCTATCCTTTGGGTCCCTAACACAGCTGCCTCTGTAGATGTCATATCCTTCCCACCTAAGTTCCTGTCCAGAAGGAAAATAGAAAAACATTACCGTGACACTGTGCCCCAACGCAACAGTCTGGCACCCCCATATTGACCACTGTCGTATCATTATGACATATTTTGTACAAAGTATGCCTTGTGAGGTATCATTTTAAAAGTCTTGATCTGTTGAATATTAATATCCTGTTGGATTGTATGTGCTGTCATTGTATGTGAAGTTATGATGTGTTGCCCAGTGTGTGTTACTGAAAGATGTAAAGTTGTAAACACCAACAACTAGCCTTTCAGGTACAATAGTGAAGAAGCTAGACAGTGTTAATGGGCCATCAGTGAAAACAGTGGGCCACGAGAAAAGCTTATGTTCACCTGCTGTACTGTCCTGGGGATGCTTCAGTCAGCCTGTGGATAATGGCTGCCATGACTCATCGAAGCATGCAAGGGCTTGTGACTAGACCACATGATACTGAACTCCATTTTGGTACCTGTATTTTTGTGCTGGGGTGGGAACATGGCTTGGAACAAAGGCGTTCCCTCCATATCGAAGAAGCTATAAAAGGGGAACGTGACACCATCACTTCCAACACAAGAGAACACCTGGAAACACCTGAGGGACAAAGACTGAACTGGAGGAAGTGCTGGTCCCAGGCAGGAAAGAAGGAAACCTGTCTGCGTGTGGAAGCTTGGTGGCCTGTTTTTACTGTCTCACAAGGTGAGTCACTGCTTGATTCAAATCCTATCTAGTGTACAAATCTTAGATTGCATTTTTGTTTATTTGCTAGGTAATCTACCTTGATATGTTTGCTATCACTTATAATCCATATTTCCGGAGTTAATAAATCTGTTCTATATTCTACCTGAAACAGGAAGGTTCAAGTGAAGTGCTGTGTGGGTGGGGGAATCTTAGCTCAGGAACAAGAGTTGGTGCTCATTCCCTTCCCATTGTCAAAGTGGTGGACTGGGTAATAACTCATATACTGGTAAGGCTTTTGACCATGGCAGGGCTGTATAGCTCCGGGGTCCTAGGCTGGGGAGCTCAGCGTATTTTGGCTGGAACCTCACTCTATTTCAGTTCTTGAGCGGCTTAAGAGAAGCATTCATGTAACTGCAGCCGGGTATGTCCCTGCCTGTGTGAATGCCGGTGGGAGTGCAGGACCAGGAGCGATCTGCAGCTTATCACAGCAGCACAGTGGGAGAGGGACTCCAGGCTGGTGAGGCAGAGGGCTTGGCAGTACCCCAGTTCCAGGTTGCCCCTGGGGGCGGAACCCATCACCACCACACCTCCCCTTACAAATTCTCCTGTTTTCATCTCGGCATTGTTAGGATATAGATATTCAGGCCTGTCTGCAAAGGCCTATACTTCAAGAATTTAGGTGTATTCTTATCAGTTGGCTAGTTATAGAGGTATAAAGAGAATTAAAATCACTGTCTGCCTGTATAGGGCCTTGTTTCACTGTGATAGTCTAAGGCCCTTGTGGTAATCTAGCCGTCCAGTCCCAGACCTGGACTTTAGGGTCCACCAGTCTGGTCCTGTCCCAAATCTGGACTTTTGCGTCCAAAGTTTGGGGGCTTACCTGAAACTCCCCCAAGCTCACTACCAGCTTGGATATTCTCGCTGCCACCAGATCAGGAATTAATCTATGGGGCCTGAT
>NC_133790.1:28472202-28519168 GCF_003597395.2 Chelonoidis abingdonii | reverse complement strand
AGTATACAAATTCCCGCCCCTGACTTTAAACAATCCAGTTCTCTGATTGGTCCTCTGGTCAGGTGTTCGGTTACCCTTTTCAGGTAAAAGAAACTTAACCCTTACCTTACCTATCCATTTATGACAGCCCTGTTCTTAGGCTAAGAAAGGCTTTTGGCTAAGCAGCAGAAGCAGCCATAAGCTGGGACGCGAATGGTTATATTCTTATATTCCAAACTAGTCACATTGAAATAAGGTAATCTGGGGCTGTTGGAAAGGTGATCCGAGCTATCACCTCCAGAGGAAGGGAAGAGCCTAAAAGATTTAAAGAAAACTTAGTTTGATAGCATCCTGTCTGGCAAAAATGTACTTAATAGCTGAGGTGTAAAATTCTTATTTTTGTATTGTTTTATTACTGTAGTCTTTACTTCCCTATTGTTTATCTGTATAATCTCCGTCTTGTTCTGTGATTGTTTCTGTCTGCTGAACGATTAATTTTGCTGGGTGTAAACTAGTTAAGGTGGTGGGATATAATTGGTTAAATAACCATGTTACAATGTGTTAGGATTGGTTAGTTACATTTCAGTAAAATGATTGGTTGAGGTATAGCTAAGCTGAACTCAAGTTTTACTATATAGTCTGCAGTCAATCAGAAAGTAAAGCGGGGAGTGGGAACAGGGACACAGGCAAGGCTCTGTGGTGTCAGAGCTAGGAAGGGGGACACTGAGGAAGGAAACTGGAATCATGCTTGCTGAAAGTTCACCCCAATAAACATAGAATTGTTTGTGCCTTCGGACTTTGGGTATTGTCGCTCTCTGTTCATGCAAGAAGGACCAGGGAAGTGAGAGGGTGAAGGAATAAGCCCCCTAACAGGCATGCTGGCTCCTATGTCACTGGCTGGCTACCTTTATAGGTCTGCTGATTAGGGAACTCTGCCCACAGAAAGTAGCACAAGAAGGACTGGGCCTAATCTGCAGCAAGGACGATTTAGGTTAGATATGACGAAACTCTTCTAACTATACGAATAGTTTAGCTCTGGAATAGGCTTTGAAGAGAGGATGTGGAATTCCATCATTGGAGGGATTGAAGAACAGGTTGGACGAACTCCTGTCAGGGGTGGTCCCTCCCAGCCCTACATTTCTATGATTCTATGATGTTTGCAGCAGTGGAAGTGAGTACCAAATTTTGGGGCCTGGATAATCTCCATCCGATAATATTTAAAGGAACTGGCATATGAAATTGCAAATCCAACGGCAGGCAGCTGGTATGACCTCTGTATACAGCACTGGTGAGATTGATGCTGGATATTTCGTGCAGTTCTTTTAAAAGGATTTTGGATTAAGAGATGAGCCAGAAGAATGAATCAAGTTCTGAAAAAAAACAAAACCATGTCTTGTAATAAGGCTCTTGAGAAGCTCAGTCAATGTAGTTTATCCAAGAGATGGTCCACAGGTGACTTGATTGTGAACTATAAGAAACTAGCAGACGAGAGATCTCTGATACTAGAGAGCTCCTTAATCTAGCAGACAAATGTAGAACAAAGTCTGGAAGCTGAAGCTAGACAAAGTCAGACTGGAAATGACGCACACATTTTTACCCGTGAAGGTAATTAACCATGGGAACAGATCACCAAGGGATGTAGTGGAGTCTCCATCATGTCGAGTCTTTAAATCAAGACTGAATGTCTTCTTTTCTAAGAGATCTGGCTCATCAACATGCTGTGGGGCTACAAGCAGAAATCACAGGGTGAAATTATCTGTTCTGCGGGAGGACAGATTAGATAATTATAACAGTCCCTCGTGAATCTATGAATCCAGGATAATGAGAGGCACAGACATTCCTTCAAATGAGAATGGTGGATAGTTTGTCTTTGAGCTGTATCCTGGAGCTCTGCAGCAGAATTTGTGTCTTTCTCAGGGATTTCAGGGCCTGTTTAGTATTTAAAACATTAATTACCACTTCATTAAGATAAAGGCTTTTGGGTGTTCAAGGAAAAAGCCATCCTGAGTGACCCCCAAAAGGAGAGATGAGTCTATGTGAAGGAGACTGATGACAGGAAGGCCTGCAGGTTTAAAAAACACTTGTGCAAAAGGGACCATGGGGGAGGTTCATCTCCTCATGCCCTGACTGCCCCTACCTTGCTCCTTGGCATCACTTACAGTGGTAGCATTTGACATCAACTTCAGCACCCACTTTGCACAGATGCAAAATACTGCACAAGGAGCCACACACAGCCCCTTGCCCTGGTGCTAGGCTGCAAGGATTAGCCAGCGGCAAATCCATTAACCCAGAGCAGGACCTGGAGGGATCCTGAATGGATCAGTTTCATATTGGCATAGCCTACTGTGGACTTGCTGGTGATGTGAACAATTCAAGCCTTCAAGGCTTTCTCTGCAAAGGCCTGGCTCTGGGATGCACTTGCAGAGTCACTGCTGTGCAATGCAGGCCGATGCATCTCCCAGAGCAGGGCTGAATCCTACTTGCTGGAGAAGCTGAGGAACCCTAACAGATCATTGTGTATTACTTGGTCATTCCGGGTAAAGAGCATCACAGTCCTCACCCCGCTCCATGGCTAACCCAGGAATTTCTGCACCAAAGCCTCTGACACTTAAGCTGAAGGAGTAATTCCGTTAGCTGGTAGAAGTAGTAGGCTCCTATTTCTTCAAGATGCACTAGCTGCTGGAGGGGGACATGACACAATTACCCAGCATGTTCCATGTACTCCCTGACCCTAACACTAAGGGCGGCTCATCCCCCATGGCCCTAGGACAATATACCCCTGCACCCCCTTTCCCCCCCACCACTGTGTGTTGGGAACAAAAACATTTCTTGTGACATTAGTTTTCTGCTTTATACTACAATGCTCATGTTCTCTGCATGTCCTGAGCAGCTCAAAGGAATGTGTGCTAGACCCTGAGCCCTCTTCCTGCCCTCTGAAATGATGCCCTGTCCTCAGAAAGCAACTCTGTCAGATTCTGCCTCTGGGCCCTGCTGGCATGGCGCCACTGGGAGCTGCTCTCTCCAACAGGGCAGCCAGAAGTTCTCCTGAGTCTGGGGGCCTGTTGTGGGGCTGATACACCCGTCACCATTTGGCTGGCAGAGGTTGGGGGTGTTACACCCCCACAGATGCATCTGTAGGGTTGCCTCTGGTCTCAGGGCTGCATGGCCCTATGTCTTTAGTCTGATGAGCCTTGTGATCTGGGCAGAATAGCCTGATGGCTGGAGTCAATAATACCATCCCTGTCTGCAGGGCAGTCTGGCCTAGTGGCCAAAGTCAGTAGCATGGCCCATGCTGTTGGGGCAGTGAGGCTGGCAACCCAGCTCTGAAGGCAGCGTCACCACCACCAGCAGTGGAGAAGGAAGGATGGTGATACTGTTTACATAAAAAAAACAAACAAAAATCTTGTCTTCAGGTCCAAGGGGATCTCCGGCTAGATATCTCAAGCACCCAACCCAGGGTGGAATTGCTCTGCTCCAAAAAACAGGCTCACCCTTGTAACAATAGTGTGATGGCAGTAAATCATATCTCATTTAAAATTTACATTCCTATATACTTAAGTGACTCAGTTCGAATCAATACCTTGATGTTTTTAATATTTAGTGAGAGTTGCATGTTGATTTTAGTGGCTGGAGGGCATAAACCCCTACAGACACAAGATGATGGGGGTGGTGATTAAATAAATTTGAGAACCTCTGCCCCAGGAGACCACTCCAGCCATTGTAACTTAGAGCCCCCAATAGGCGGCTATAAATTAAAGGAGGAGGGACCCAGTCAGGTGCTGCTCAGAGTGAGGATGAGTGGGGGCAGGAAGTGCTTTTGCCCATTCCACCCCAGCTCCGCTGCTGTCCACAGGCTGTCTGGCCCCAGGGATCTGGTACCGTATTTCAAACAATGGCACCAGGGTGGGCTAATTGCTGGCGTTTTAAAAGCAGCCATTTTGGAGTTACAGGAGCAAAACAAATGGTGAGAGCATCCTTCCCATCTACCTTGGTGGAGCTGTTGAATCTGCATTGCAGGAGCACACCATCTGTCCCAGGGAAGGCAAGGAGCTTTTAAAACATGACCCAAGACCCTGCTAGGGAAGTCCCCAGAAGTGAGCAACACCGAATCTGGGTGGTGTAAAAGTAACAGAGAATCGTTTCACTGGCATTTCTGTAAGTTAGAGACTCTGGCCACAATGGGAAATGAAATCTAGGATGATAGAAAAACCAAAGCCAGGCAATCACAAGTACTACCCTGAAAGTCAGCCAGCAAACATCGTCTCGGAAATCTCAGGTCCAGCTTCAGGTCTTTGCGTACAACAGAGAGGTTCTGCTTTTTGTTATTAAATTGATAGAGTTAAAAGAAAAAAAAGACTTTGGGCAAAATTCTTCTCCCCATTTCACCAGGGTAAATCCAGAGGGGCCCAGCTGCTTTCAGTGGAGAGAGGGGCAGAATCATCAGCTAACTGTTGGAGGAGGGGGAGGGGGTAAACTGGAGCCTAGAAGGCCCAGGATCCTGAGAGGGACAGACTGAAGTAGTCCAGGTGCTGGAGCCCACAGGGAGAGACCGTCCTGGTACATGCCCATTGGACTCCTCCTGACAGCTCAGTTGGAGTGAAGGTGACTGGGGATTCTGCCCAGTCAGGGAGGTGGATGGAGAGCCCAGTTAGGGCCTTTTGCTCTCAGACTCGGTGACTCTAGCAAAGCGGCTACACTGTTTTACCCGGGGCCTTTTGTTTCTGGCAGCCCAAGGAAAGTCTCCTTCCTCAGTTACTGGGAACCCAGCAAGTGCTGGAGCCTACAGACCCCAGTGTTTGCCCCAAGCAGGAGCTCACTGGGCCATGCCAAGGCAGCCAAAGGCTTTGGTCACCCACAAAGCAACCTGGTCTGTGCTAGGGTCCAGGTGCAGGAGCTGGGACACAGGGGACTGAGTGGCTGGGACAGCCCTTTGGATATGGCTGTTTATTCTCTAGCTCTGGCTTGAGACCCCTGCCAAGATGAGCCTGCACTGAGGCCTGGGAAAGCTCAGTGGTTTGAGCATTGGCCTACTAAACCCAGAGTTGAGAGTTCAATCCTTGAGGGGGCCATTATAGGGATCCGGGGCAAAAATCTGTCTGGGATTGGTCTTGCTTGGAGCAGGGGGTTGGACTAGATGACCTCCTAAGGTCCCTTCTAACCTTGATATTCTATGATTCTATGTGACATCTCTCGAGGGCAGGAGCTGAGTGACCTGGCAGCATGCTGCCCTGTGTGCTTGGGTGGACTGTTTTGTCCAGAGATGTGTGGATCAGAAGAGATAGCATATCCACCCTAGCATGCAGGCAGGTCTCATCCCCCAGTGCTGATGTTCACTGGATGCTGGTGTAGCCAGGTTAACAGGTCCCCAGGCTGCTCTGCAGCTGGGTCTGTCATTTCTTAATCAGTCACAGATGTGTCAAGGATCAGACACCTGGGCTGTTTCCATGGGGCTGGAGACCCCCAGTGTGTTGAGACCCAGGATCCTGCCTTGAAGGAATCGGGGCCAGCTGGAGGCGGGTTGGGGAGAAAAGCCCAGGAAGGACTGAGTGTGTGATTCAAAAAGAGCAGCCAGCATGTTAGAAACCCATCCACTGTGACCTGAGGTCACAGCCTGCAAGACTCCCGGAGTGGCCTACTTGGACCCCAGCTGATAGGAAATGGGTACGTCCCATCACAACATTCAGCAGATGACACCTAGCCAGGCCATCAGCACCAACTGGACAAGCTCATTTGCCAGAAGCACCTGACACTGTTCAGCTCTGAAGTGGTTCAGTTCTTTCCTCAGTTGACCAAAGACATGGTTCTGGGGGAGAGCAAAAGGAGAGGCTGCCCGTTCCCCAGTGCACTCTGGAAGTGAGTACAGGAGTTTCCCCAAGGCACCCTGTAGGATGGTCACTTCTCCCCCCCAGTGGCATCTGCACTGCTCCTGTAGCAAGAGACTTCATTCTGGAGGCAAAAGTGTCTTGCAGTGGCTTTATAACCCAACTGTAGTGACTGGGTTTTGGCGCAGCTGCCCAGTTCCTCTGTGATCTCCAGAGTTGGTGCAGCAGGCCCGGTCAGCAGGGCAGGAGCCTGTGGGGATTCACCCATTTCTCTACTATTACAGGAAGAGGTTTCTTCAATTATCATCTTGCCCATTTGTGCAGGAGGACGAGGTCTGCCAGGGAGACGCGCTGTCGTGCTGTGTTCTCTCCATGCACCAGCATGCTCTGCGGATGGCCCCACTGTCTCACTGTCAGAATTGTTGCTCTTGGAGCCACTAGAAATGGAATAATGACTGCAGCTGTCAGAAATCCCTCTGCAGAGCGGAGCAAGGAGGGTTGAGAAAGAGAGAGAATTGTGCATGGCGATAGATTAGATTAGATTAAATAATCATTATGTTTCATCAGCAGTGCTGGGGCCTGTTTTAATTTCACAGTGTCCTGAAGATCTAACGGAGTTAGATGGCAAATGGCCAACAGTGCCCACTAGGACTGGTCAGAAAAAAAACTTTTTTTTTCCATGGGAAATTTTGACTTTTCAGTGAAATATTGGAAACTAAACTATTTCAATGCTGACCTGTGCTGCCAAGCCTCATGGATGTTGTAGTGTGGCTGTTCTATTGGTCCCATTCTCCTCTGCGGGCCAGGCTCGCAGGCCAAACTGCAATTCCCAGGATGTACCACTTTCTCTCCTCTCATCAGGACGGGAAGGTGCATCACAGATGTCCCTGGCTTTAATGCACTGTGGGAGAAGTAGTTCTGCCAGAGAGCCCAACAGACAGAGGAGACTAGGGGCATAAGACAACTAAACTATTATTCCCATGAGGCACTGCAGCACCATTCTGAATAAAAATATTCCATTTTTCAGGTGTTCAGGTTTTCAAAAAAACGTCACAACATTGCACAGAAAGCAGGTATGTTCCATAACAAACATTGTTTTGCCAAAAACCTGATTTTCAATTTAAAAAAAATCAGTTTTGCTGGAAAATTTCGGACCAGCAATAGGAGCCACAGTGCAATTGTAGCCCAGTCCATTGCAGCCCCAGTACCAGCTGTGACAGACATCGCAAATGCCAGCAATATCTGTGGGAGATCTCAATGTATTGTGCCTGTGTAGCATGGTAGGCCATGGACTGTATGTAATTCCATGGGGGAGGGTAATCACAGCTCCTCCAGGAACTAAGAGCAGTGAGGGGATAACTGGTCAAATGCACTCAGGTTGTAACACTCCCAGAAAGGTATCACCACTTGGAGAGGCTCCCAGGTACTGGTTCAGACTGCATTCTCCAGAGACCAACAGACAAAGAAATGGCTTTTGGAGACACAGCCTGAGGTTACACTGACTCATGGCATGCTTTTTGACCCAGTAAATGGACAGGACCTTCTGGCCGGGGGAGGGAGGGGCAATCCTTAGGGGAGAGTTGGAGCGACTGACTCCAGCCAGTGCCTGAGGCTGGAGCATGCATATGGGTTCTTTTTATTGCTTTGAACATGTTTTCTCTGTAATGCTTTCACCTTAAGAATACATGTGCCTGCTTATAAAGAGCTGTGCGATATTTGTAACTGTGGCAATTACACTGTTTATGAGCCTTCAAAGAGAAAGCAAAGTTCAGACACTGGCCTCGATAGGCAGTCTGCCTGCTGGCAATCTCTCTGTGGAGTTAGGGAACCGAACCGTGCAGCCTGGAAATACCTTGGTCCAGAGGAAGAGAGACACAGGTCTCTGCCCAAGGGAGGTGACAGGAGAGAGAGCCTGTGGCATGTGTCTTTGGTTGACCTTGGAGGAGGATTACAGGTGCAGCTGCCCTGAATTGTGACACCTGCTGTACCAGCAAGTGGCACCAGAAGGTGGTCTCAGTGCTGGGAGCACCACCCTTCTATGACAGAGACCTGGCTTAGCCTAGAGCAGGGGTCTGCATCCTTTGCCAGGATGGGCACAACCTCAGCCTTCCTAGAAAAGTGATGTGTGGTGCCTCTGGAAAACAGCGCTTGATAATGGGTTACATATTCCTAGGTTAAGCGTTTACAATAAATCTAAAACATCCCTGGGTGCATTATGGGAAGTTGCTGCAGCTGGATTCTTTTAAGCTCCTCGTCTCTTGGGGAGAAAAGACCTGAGCCATGAATTGTCCCGCACAGGGTGCCTGCCTCGGGCTGCCATGACGAGATGCTGTTGCTAAACAAAATGCTTATGAGGGACATCAGAAAAAGTCTCAGCACTTGTCGTTGTGAAAGGGGACCCACTGTACAGGCCACAAATTGGACCCACATGGAGGGTTGAAGTGTGACTTGGGCTGTGCATTTATCGGGGATAAAGGAGCCCAGAGACCCCTCTGCCACTCCTGTGCGGGCTGGCCAGACCTTGGGCCTGGCCTGCAGGAGTCAAGTGGGCATCTTGCCAGAGCAGGGGAGCAAAGAGGGTATGAAGTGGGCAGCATCTTTGCTCTTCTCCTGCCACACAGGCAGCTCAATGAGCCAGGGCAGCGCTGTCCTAATTTGTTTCTGATATAGACCAGCTGCATGTAACGGCCCCCAACCCCAGAACAGTATGGACCAGGAGTGTATAATTCCCCCCCATACACACACCGAATAATATAGGCCAGCAACACATAACTACCCCCCATGAGTGGTCTGGGCCAGCAGAGTATAAATCTCCTTTGTCCCACCCTGCATTGTGTGGGTGAGCACTGGTGAATTCTGTCATATTTGTGAGTCATTGGGGTACCATGGCTGGAGCCAGGGCAGGGTGAGTGTCTACAGGACTCAGTGCCTGTAAGCTGGGCTGCTCAGCTGCCACCCCATGCCGTGGGCACAGCATGGCCCTGAACTGTCCAGTCTGTGTCGCAAACTCTCTGCTATCCATAATGGTCCTTTGGGGGCTTATGGCTTTCTCTGAAGCATCCAGCATGGACCACTGTCAGAGACAGGAGACAGGGTTGGATGGTCCAAACTGATCTGGGCTGGATGGTCTGATCTGGTCTGAGTTGGATGATTCACAGATTCCAAGGCTAGGCAGGAGGGACCTCTGTGATCATTTAGTCTGACCTACTGTATAGTGCAGGCAACAGAACTGCCCCAATGTAATTAATTCCGAGAGCAGATCTTTCAGAAAAAACATCCAGCCTTGATTTAAAAGTTGCCAGCGATAGAGAATCCATCCCAACGATTGGTAAGTTGTTCCAGTGGTTAATTACTCTCAGTGTTAAAAATGGATGTCCTATTTCTATTCTGAATTTGTCTAACTTCGTCTCCCAGCTATTGGATCATATTGGGCTCTTCAATCCAGCAGAGAAAGGTCTATTATTAACTGTTTGGTTCCCATGTGGGTACTTATAGATTGTGATCAAGTCACCCCTTAACCTTTTCTTTGTTACGCTAATTAGATTGAGCTCCTTGAGTTCATCACTATGAGGCATGTTTTCTAGTCCTTGCATCGTTCTCACAGCTTCCTATGATATAGTCCCCCATCCTGCAAGTTATGACGAAGTGGGAGTTTTTTTCTTGGGGTTTTCTGTCTTTTCCAGGGTTTGCATGCACAGGGGGTGGGACTCAATGTACCTGGGTGTTACTGGTTTACCGAGGTGAGGGGAGAGGGAATTTGTTGTTACAGAGGACCGGAGACGAACTCGGGACCCCAGCCCAGGAGACACAACCGGTTCTGGCCAGTGGGAGGACAATGGGCTGCAGAGAGAGGACCCCGGTGACCTGACCAGCTGATTTCAGCCAGAGGAGAGCTGCGAGGAGAGGGAATTCAGGCCTTCCTGTTTATGACCCTGTTTACCTGGAGAGAAGACAATGGACAGAGGCGGGGCTTGAGGCAGGGGATATCAGAGACCCAGCTGGGAAGCAAGGGGGCTCGGGCTGGCGAGGGGAAGCAGGCAGAGCCCACCTGGATGCAGGGAGACTGGGATGTGCTGTTATTGTGAGAGGCCAGGCCTGAGGCCCTGAGAGTTTCCTGTGCTGTGTTCAACTCTCAATAAACCCTCCTGTTTTATGCTGGCTGAGAGTCACTCTGGTCTAGAGAACAGGGTTGCATCAGCCCCTTTGGGGGTGAAGAGGCCCAGGGGGTCCAGAGTGCGTGGACTCCCGGAGGGGGCCCACTTCGGCAGAGACAGATCGTGGATGCCACTAGAGGCTCAAGGTTGTGGCAGGCTCAGGACGGTGGAGTATCTGGGGTGTCGGATACACGATAGTAAGGGTTAATGTTCTTTTACCTGTTAAAGGTTAACAAAGGAACCAAAACCTGACCAGAGGCCAATCAGGAAACCGGATTTTTCAACAGTGAGGAAAGGGAACTTCCTGGGTGATGTTTTGGTCTTTGGTTCTGCCTTTTGTTTTTCTCTCGGCTACTAGGAGAAGCTTTTGTTTTTCTATCTCCAAGCTTCTTTCTACTCGGTCGTTTCCAAGGTGTGAGTACAGAGGAAAAGCAATAGAGTTTATATTGTATTTTGGATGTTATGTACCACGGCGCGTGTGCCGGGACGGTCAGATTGGTTCACGCCTTGTTGGTGTATCGCTGGCAGTCGATAGTTGCTGTGGATGGATGGCGCGGTGTGTGTGTCTGATGTGCTAGTGTTATTGGGTGGGCTGTGAGCGGCAAGTGTGTTTATGGTGTCATGTAGTGGTGTTGGGTGTGCGGGCTGTGGGGTGTGGCATTATCGTGGCATACATTTGTGTAGGCTCAGGCGATGCGCTTATGGTAGGCGCGGTACTGTGAGTGCCGTGTGTGGATGGCGTCATCTGATGAATGGAAGTGTGGTGCGGCCAGGTCCGGGCAGGTGAGGCTCACAGAGCAGGTGATGCAGGGGGTGTCAAGGCGGTTAATTGTGGTGATCCTTTTGCTGGTATTTTTCCGACGGTGAGCCCGGCTAGTTGGACGGATGAGTGTAATCTGGAAGATGTGTTTGAGTGTGGCAGGTGTAGGCGTTTTTTACCAATTCTCCTGTTGGATTTTTTTCTCCAGTTTAAGCCAGAGGGGTGGATAGGCAATTCTTCTTCTTGTGGTCACGGAGGTATGTGGCTCTCTCAGGAAAGACTGGGAGGGGGAGAAGAAGGAGGGGAGGTGAACGGTTAAATTCGTCCTCTCTGTTTTGTGTTTCAGGGATTGAAGCCGCCGCGGGAGTAAATCTCCGGCCTAGTAAATCCCCAGCTGGCGGGAAAATCTGGGAGGAAGTAAAGAGCAGGAAGGAGAAGTGGGTTATACCCTTCCGCTGTTGAGGCTCAGGGCATCTGAGTCTTGGGGGTCCCCCAGGGAAAGGTTTGGGGAGACCAGAGAGTTTATCAGGTACTCAGAATCCTGATTGGTGGCAGCGAGATAAGATCCAAGCTGGTAATTAAGCTTGGAGGTTCATGCTAAGCACCCAGATTTTGGATGCTAAGGTCCAGATTTGGGACAGAGGCTTATTACAGGAGGGGCCTGACCCCGAGAGAGAGTGGACCCCCGAAAAGGGCTGTCTCACTAAAAGGGGCACCCCCCACGGACCGCACAGGGCCAAGAGTGGGCACAATTTGTGAGTCCGTGACACAAGTACAGCCTATATTCTTTGTTCCCAGATGTATACACATATATTTTGACATAGTAAAATGCATATTGCTTATGTAAGCCCAGTTCACAGTTACCTGTTGTGTCCCCCAAGTTTTGTACCATCTGCAGACTTTATCAGGGATGAGTTTATATTTTCTCCCAGGTCATTAGTAAACACGTTAAATAGCAGGGGGCCAAGAACTGAGCCCCCAGAGACCCCACTAGAAACACATCAATGATGATTCCCTGTTTACAGTTACAATTTAAGACCTATCAGCCAGATTTTAATCCATTTCATGTGTGCTACATTAATTTTATATCTTTCTAGTTTTAATCAAAATGCCATGCTGCACCAAGTCAAATGCTGTACAGACATCGAAGTCTATTACATCAGTGCTGTTACTTTTATAAACCAAACTTGTAATTTTAGCAAAAAAACCAATCATGTTAGTTTGCCTGGATATATATTCCATAAACCAGTATTAATTGGCATTAATTATATCACTGGTTCTCAACTGGGGGTCCATGACCCACTGGGTGGCTGCGAGTAGGTTTCAGGGAGTCGGCAAAAGACCAGGCTTCAACCCTGTGCCCTGCTGCCCCAGTGAACAGAGCTGTGCCTGCTGACTGCATAGGCTGGGCTGGGAGAAGCTGCCTGAGATTGAATCTGAGCCCTGCGGCCAAGGTCAGGAGCCCAAATCTGAGGGTGGGGCTTGAGGAGGGAGCACCACCTCCACCCCATGTGGGTCAGCCTCTACCCCCTCACCTCAGTGGGCCACCCAGCTGGTGGGTCAGCATCAATGCCTTCTTGCCCAGCACTGGCTCCACCCCAGAGACTATTGCATGTACTTTCTTGGGTGCCCACTCTCCAGTTTCTGCTGTGGGCCCCAGGGAGTCTAACTCCGACCCTGCAGGTTACCTAGCACACACTCCATTTACAGAAGGAGCTGTTTCAGCGGGAGCATGGCAAGTTACACAGCCCAGGAAAAATGGTTGAAAAAGCAAACAATAAATATCAGATATGGATAAAGTTTTAATTTGACCATCAGCTTCAAACAACAAAACCCCCAGAGCGATGATACCGAACTTCCTTCCACAAATTCAGCTGCCGGAAGGGCTGAAGGGCACCGAGGAGGTGGTGTGAGTAAGGAACATAGAGCTGTTATTAACCTGGCCACATTTAGGAAACACGAAGACAGCTATTTGAATTTTGGTATTATTTGTTCTGGAAGTGGCCATATACCTGAACTGCAGTGTGTAATTTGTGCACAAGTACTGGCCAATGAATGCGTGAAATCCTCCAGATTATAGAGACATTTAATTACAAAGCATGAAATCTGTAAGGACAAACAATGTTCATTTTTGACCGAAAGGCCAAGGAACTGCTTGGTACTAATGCAGTGATGAAATCCACAACTACAGCAGATAAAAAGCTTGTAAGGTCATCCTACATACTGGTGCAGAACACCGCGAAAGCAAAAAAATTGCATACAAAAATTGTTGTGACTGATAATGCCGTGTGCTACTGAAATTGCAAAGGAAATGTTTGGAGAGGAGAAGGCCAAGGTACTGGCAAAAACACCTATGTCAAATGACCCTGTCAAACAACCGATCACTTCTATGTCAAAAGATACAGTTTCGCAGTGTATCGATCGGCTGCATGACAATGATTTTGCTATACAAGTAGATGAATCCACAGACATTTCAAAACTGTCCCATTTACTTGCCTACATTCGGTATGTGAGGCAAAAGGAAATACAGAAAGACTTGTTGTTTTGCCAAATGACAAAAAGACGACATTTTCAAACTGTTAGATGATTTATGATTTCAGCAGAAATCAACTGGATTAATGGCACAGGGGGTCTGCATGACGGAGCTGCAGCAGTGACCGGCAAGGATTCTGGTGTTGTGCAAAAAATAAAAGCCGTTGCACCTCGCACTATTTGGACACGTTGTCTTTAACACCGAGAGGTGCTTGCTTCAAAAGATGTTGACGCAGTTTTTCACAGTGTTCTGAACACAACAGTAGAACTCGTTAATTGTATTAAATCCAGAGCAACAAACTCCAGGTGCTTTGCTGACATTGGGAGGAAGTGGGTGCAGAGCACCACTCCTTGCTCATGCATACAGAGGTGAGATGGAGAGCTCAAGACAGACTGCTTACCCGTATATTTAATCTCAAGGAAGATTTAGGTACTTTCTTATCGGCTAAGAAACCTGAACTTGCCAAAGCGTTGAAAGATGACGTGTGACTGGCAAAACTGGGTTACCTCGCAGACATATTCAGTGAAATGAATAAGCTGAATAAAGCTATGCAAGGTGGGAGCACTAATTTTATTGCCCAGTGTGAAAGAATTGAGGCTTTCAAAAGAAAATTACAACTCTGGAAAGTTCGGGTCTGTGGGGGCACGACTGATATGTTTGAGCTCTTACATTCTTGCATTTAGGAATGAAACATTGACTTTGATGTAATTAAACCTCAGCTAGCAACGCATCTGGCTGGTCTGCTTAACAAATGGAATGCTTATTTTCCCGAACGCACAACGGAACAAGCCCGCTACACACATGTGGACTACAAGCCCTTTCAGAGAGAACATTAAAGTTAAACTTCCATCCACCGTCCCATCAAAACTGTTAGAAGAGCTCATTGACATTCATCAGACAGCTCCCTCAGAACCAGGTCCAATGGGATGCTGTGGGAGACATTTTGGTGAAAATTTTGATGCCTTTTAATACCACCTACTTATGTGAATCTGGATTTTCAAGCATGACATCAATGAAAACAAAATACCAAGCCAGGATGAAACTGACCATGACATGTGTGTGTGCTTGTCAAAGACACCCGCATGTCTGGACAGAATTGTTGATCAGCACCAGCAACAAGTTTCACACTGAATAAATAAAAAGAAATTACTCAGTTACTTTTATTTTTGTACCTGTATTATCCTTTTCTTTCTTATATCCTTTATATGTGTGTGTAACTATATAACTACCCATTGAATACAGCTTTAAATCTACTGGATATTGCAGAAAAACAATTGTTATAGGGGTGGGCTATGGAGTTTTTATAGCAGGTTGGGAGACCTCAAAAAGAATAAGATTGAGAACCCCTGAATTATATTATCCTTCATTCATTCTTTATTAATCGAGTCCTGCTTCATTATCTTGCCCAGGACTGATGTCTGACTGACAGGCCTATAATTACCCAGGTCATCCCATCTGCCCTTTTTAAATATTGGCACAACGTTAGCTTTCTTCCACTGTTCTGGGACTTCCCCAGCGCATCATGAAAATCTGTATTAATGGTTCAGCAATTTCCACAGCCAGCTCTTTTAAAACTCTTGGATGCAGGTTAACTGGACCTGCTGATTTAAATATATCTGACTTGAATAGCTGCTGTTAAATGTTAAACAGTCGCTATTCAAGTTAGATATATTTAAATCAGCAGGTCCAGTTAACTTGCATCCAAGAGTTTTAGCTAGTTTTCAAGTTAGAAAAGTGTTATCATATAATATGACTACAGCATACGATTTTCTCTCCCAATATAGAATAGAAATGTTTATTGGCTTGTTCCAGTGTGGGCTGAATGGTCTGATGTGGTCTGAGATGGATGGTCCAATCAGTTCTGGAGACGCAGCTACTCTCATGTTTGATATCAAGTATCAGAGGGGTAACCGTGTTAGTCTGGATCTGTAAAAGCAGCAAAGACTCCTATGGCACATTATAGACTAACAGACGTTTTGGAGCATGAGCTTTCATGGGTGAATACCCACTTCGTCAGATGCACTTCGTCTGACGAAGTGGGTATTCACCCACGAAAGCTCATGCTCCAAAACGTCTGTTAGTCTACAAGGTGCCACAGGAGTCTTTGCTGCTTTTACAAGTTTGATAAGATTCTCTCCACTTTTCAGACAAATTTAACCATGAGATGGCCGTCGTTTTTCCTGCCTCGCCCTGCAGTACTGTGGGCTTTGCCACTGCAAAGGTAGCTGTCTAGCCAGTAGAGGGGACCCTAGCCTGTGCTACTAGTGTCACTGACATCTGCACAGATGCCGCAGCTGTAAGAAATAAGGCGGCCTTGCAATGTGATAGCGGGATTGGGTCAGCCCTGTCACCAAATGGCTTCACCTGCATTTTGGGTCCAAGCACTGGTGCTGATGCAAAACCGGGAGAGGAGAAATGTTACCAAAGGAATTCAGAACGTCACCATCCTTTTGGCTTCACAAGGTTCCAAACGCCCCCATGTTTTGTTTGTCGCAAAAGTTTCTGTGGTATTTTTAATAAAAACCATTATGAAAATATTATCGCTGTGGTTACTGAAAGGGTTAATCTACTGGAGGGCTTGGATGTGCATTTCAATAAGAACATATTGCAAACAACAGAATATGATGGTAATTGCAGCAATTTCCATAGGTGTTTCCTGCTCCAATAAATGGCCATTTTTGGATGAAAAAATGTTTTGCCCGGTTCCACTAATCGTGAATCCACGAAGTATGTTTCACTCACTGTCATGCTCATGGCTCAGCCTGGGGGAGCTGGTGAGACGGATTTTGCAAGGGTGCAGCAGACACCAGAGGTTCCATGGGGAGCAGCTGGGGAAGATTTTCAGGCTTCAGGATATTCTGCAGGATGGTGAATATTACTCTATTCATGAAGCTTCATGTCTGGCTCCCTTAGAGCTGAGAACCTGGCTAGTCACTTGGCTAATTTCTAGGGCTGTGATGAGGCCATTGGTTTGGTTTTGTCTGAGAGGAGATGGGGCTGGGTTGGTCTCCTGCTTGTGGTTATTCCCACCTCACCCCAGCAGCCTGTCCTCACCCTATCACGTGCCAGGTCAGATGCTGGCACTCATCTGCTGCTGCAGCCCAGTAACCAGCAGGGGCGAGGTGGCCTGGGCCTTCAGCAGAAAGTAGGTGTGGCACTATGCCCCATATTCTGCACAGAAATATTTTTATTATATGATTACAGCATAACTTATGTGTATTTTATGCAGGATGGGTCATGTGAGGTATTGGAAAGGCTCTGATTTACTGAATATGATTATACTATTTGTATCCAAGTGTCATTTTTTTATCTGAAGTTAGGAATATTGTTATATCTATATTGTTATATCTATTACAGCTATGTCTACACTTGGGAAACACCCTAGACAGAATGCAAACAAATCTAGGTTGCTGGTTGGAAAAAGCCATTATGGAGAACAATAGGTCTTTGAATATGCTAGTATCCCCCCTTCCTGAGAAGCTTTCCTGGGATGCTACAAACAACCTCTGACTCATGGCTGCTTTGACACTGCAGGGTCACATGATCATGTCACCTGGTACTGGACTCCATGATAAAACACTAGTATTTTTCTTCTGTGTGGGGGAAGGGACACACCACACTGGAAGACAAAGTGTTCCTGCCATATGTGAACCCTATTTAAGAAGGGGAGTGACATAATTGGGGTTCATTCTTCACTGAATCCCCGACCAGGACGACTGCTGGAAACATCTAAGAAACAAAGACTGAGTGGGGGAGAAGGTCTGAGCCCAGACTACGAAGGTGTCTGCCCTGTGAAAGAAATATGTGGAGGTTTGAGCTTCAAGCAAGAGCAGCTTGCCTTCAAGAATTTCTGCAATCTGCCTAAAACAACATTTAGGGTCAGAAATTACTACTTGTAACCACTTTCTTAGTATCTTAAGCTTAGTTTGCGTGTTTGTTTCATTTTCTGGGTAATCTGCTTTGATCTGTTTGCTCTCCCTTATAATCACTTAAAATCTGTCTTGTGTAGCTAATAAACTTGTTTTTGTTTTCTCTAAAACCAGTTTGTGGAATTCATAACTGGGAGGGGGATGCAAAGCTGCGCAAATCTCCTTCCACACTGAGGGAGGGGGCGGATTTCATGAGCTTACGCTGTGTACTTCTCTGTGCAGTGCAAGACAATACAGTTTTGGGTTTACACAATGGGGGAGGAGTGCACTTGAGTGCTGGGCAGTTCCTTAGCTGAGTCTTCCCACACAGAGCTGATCTCAGTGTCTGTGTCTGTCTGCAGCTGGGGGTGTCCCTGCCTGTGTGTTTGCTGAAGGAGGTTGAGGGCCTGGCTCAGCAGGTCAATGTGAGGGAGCACAGGCTGGTGGAACAGGTGGGCTCAGTGGTACCCCAGTACATCAGGTGGCACCACAGAGTGGAGTAGGGTGAAGAATTCCTGGTGTGGAGGCTGAGTAGGTTCGTGCTGGAGAGGAGCCTAGAGCTGAAAACTGATGGCAAAGACGGCAATAGCTGTAAGACCTGCACAGCTGGGACTCAGCGAGGGCTAAGGCAGTGGGACAGGGCTCCTTTTGATGAGGGGAGGGAGAAGGATGGGGTTGTACTGAATGGGGTACAGGCATAAGAGCTGACTCCATTGGTGCTCTGGGGCTCAAGCACCCATGGAAATAAATAGGGGGTGCTCAACACCCACCAGCCACAGCGGTTCCAGCCCCAGGGCTGGCCCCAGATCAGGGCTGGCCGTGGAACAACAAGGGAGCAGCAGGCCTCTGGGGTGGAGGTGGAAAGGAGGGAGCAGTGGGTGGGTGGGCAGAGCCTTGGGGGAGGGGGTACAGCAGGGGCAGGAAGAGGCTAAGCAGGAGTGGGGCCTCGGGGCGGAAGTCGGGGCAGAGCGCCCACCTGGAAAAACAAAAGTCAGCACCTGTGGGCACAGGCCGTGTGTTGGGGCTCCTAGGTGCCCAGAATGACTAGCCATTGGCATCTCAGGGCTATTAATGAGAGGATGAGCATGCTCCCATATGAGCTCCTAAGGGTTAATGCCAATTCAAATCCCTTGTGTCTGAGAAATAGGCCAAAGTGAGTTAGACAGTATCAATTCAGCTCAGCTCTAGCACATCCAAGGCTGTGTGAAGTGACAAATTCACAGCTCTATAAATTGTCTCATCACCATAAGCAAATATTGGCCAAATGTGCTGCTGAGCAGTGAGAAACCCACCTGGGGAAGGAGCAGCCATTCTAAAAATACCTTCACGTGCTGAGCAGGGTCAACCAGGAGCTGGAGCAGACGCAACCCAGTGTCTGTGATAGCAGAAAGGAAATCAGGGCATTTGCAATTCCCACTAGACACCGTCCAGCAGGCTGGCAAGGCCAAGGATGACCAGATAGAGCTTCTAAACCATAACATGAGGCCCCTGATCTCACAGACAGCAGGGACCGTGGCCTGGGCACGTGGCAAGGATAAGCCCCAGAGGTGAGGACAACAGCTTCCTAAACCTGTTAGTTTGGAGATCCAGGATCTCCAGCGATGTGAATGATGTGTCATAGCTGCTGCCTTCTGAACACAGCCGCTGTGCTGTTGGGGTGGAACGCCTGTCCCTGGGATGTGCTTTCAGATACATGCACTATGAACAGCTCCCACTTCCCTTCCCCATGGTACCTGGTGCAAATGGGCATTTCTTGGTGTTCGGGTGAGTTTGGCTAGGACTGTTTTTTCAAGTCCAGAGATCACAAGGGAGGCTCTTCAGGCTCCACTTCCTAGTTTCTTCTCCATTCAGATCTGGACCGAATGCTCAGCTAGTGTAAATCAATCACTGTACAGTGGGGCCACCGATCCGCAGATCCCATAAGACCATTTTGTAGCTGGTTAAACCTCAGCCTACCCTACCTACTTCCCAGGGCCCTGCAGAACAATAACAACTTCAATTCCCTTGTCACTGCCCTTCCTCTCTCCCCTTGAGAGACCCTCTCCCAGCCCAGTGCATCTTTCTTTTCTGATGTTCACCGGCAGTTTTCCCTTCCTTAATTTCCTCTCCTTCCTCTTAGTCACCTCCTCCCACTTCCACCACGCTAAGTCCTTGAGTCAATGCCCATTGAAATCAATAGGCGCCTTCCCTTGACCTCGATGGGTATTGGATCAAGCCCTGTGTAATTCCTCTTCTACCCCAGGGTTTATGCTCTGCCAATATTTAGAGACATTAATGTCTGTGGTGCAGTTGTTTTAAAAGAACATCTCAGGCCCAGATGATTGGTGGGAGCCCAAAGGTGCTGTTAGAAGCGTTTACTTCTGCACACCCTGAGCCAGATTTGTATTTGTGTTTGTCTATGAAAAAGACATAAACAGCACGTGACCCGCTGGCTTTGTGGGGATGAATGGGGCAGCTGGAGCAGATATGCCCCTGATTGACTAGGAAATTCTGCTGACTCATGAACCCCATGCTTCACAGCCTGGCAGCACAGGCACAGCAACCCTGTGATTAGCGGGAATACCTACAACTCACTGTAATCACAGGGTAATTAGCTGGGCATTTCTGTTTTCCAACTAAACTGTTATTAGGCTCCATGAGATAGCTGCTCTCTCGTTAATTTCTGAATTACTTTAGAACTTCAGCTATAATTACCCAGCAATCTGCAGGGCTGTGTAATTAGGAGGCATTCCTCCCATTTCAAGATGTTAATTTTTCTAAATAATGCAGTTGTTAAATGGTGATACACTCTGTGCCCTGGGAAGAAAGTGATGCCTGGGACTGTGTGGTGAGGCACACACAGCGCCGCACATGCACAGATGCTCAACCAGAGCTGAATCACAGACTTTGGAATATAAGAATTTCCATTCTGGCTCAGACCAACAGTCCATCTAGCCTAGGATCCTGTCTTCTGACAGTGGCCAAGGCCAGGTGCTTCAGAGAGAATGAACAGAACAGGTAATCGAGTGATCCATCCCCTATCATCCACTCCCAGCTTCTGGCAATCAGAGCATCCCTGACCATCTTGGCTATCATCCTTTGATCCTCCAGAAATTTATCTAATTCTGTTATACTTTTGGCCTTCACAACATCCCCTGGTAATGTGTTCCACAGGTTGACTCTGCATTGTGTGAAGAAGCACTTCCTTTTGTTAGTTTTCAACCTGCTGCCTATTAATTTCATAAGGTGACCTCTGGTTTTTGTGTTGTGTGAAGGGGTAAAAAATGCTTCCTTATTCACTTTCTCCATATGAGTCACAATTTTAGAGACCTCTACCATATCCCCCCCCTTAGTCGTCTCTTTTCCAAGATGAAAAGTCCCAAGCTTTTTAATCTCTTCACATAAAGAAGCTGTTCCGTATCCCAATCATTGTTGTTTCCCTCTACCTTTAGCTTCTTTAACTTACCTTTTCAAATTCTAATATATCTTTTTTGGGATGAGGCGACCAGAACGTCATATAGTATTCAAGATGTGGATATAGTTGCATTACGATATTTTCTGGTTTAGTATCTATCCTTTTCCTAACCATTCGTAACAGTCTAGTTTTTTGACTGTGACTGAACATTGAGAAAATGTTTTCAGAGAACTATCCACAGTGACTCCAAGATCTCTTTCTTGAGTGCTGATAGGTATTTAGACCCCATTATTTACATATCTCCATTGTGAAGACTGATCATTTATCACTACCCTTTGGTTTCTGTCTTTTAACCAGTTACCGGTCCAAGAGGAAACCTTCCCTCTTATCCCATGACTGCTTACCTTGCTTAAGAGCCTTTGGTTAGGGACCTGGTCAAAGGCTTTCTGAAAGTCCAAGTACACCATATCCACTGGATCACCCTGTCTATGTCTGTTGATCCTCTCAAAGAATTCCAATAGATTGCTAATGCATGATTTCCCTTTACAAAAGCCATGCTGACTCTTCCACAACAAATCATGTTCATCTATGTGTCTGATCAGTCTGTTCTCTATTATAGTTTCAACCAGTTTGACTGGTACTGCAGTTAGGCTTACTGGCCTGTAATTGCCAGGATCACCTTTGAAGCCTTTTTAAAATATTGGCGTCAATTAGCTATCCTCCAGTCATCTGGTACAGAAGCTGATTTAAATGATAAGTTACATACCACATTTAGTAGTTCTGCAATTTCATATCTGAGTCGTATTTGAATCCCTTTTGGCACCTGTCTCATTCAAGGATGGGGTCAGCAATTGACAGCAATGGGGTCTGACCTTTCCCCAGCCTCGCTGGTTGGTCATGGCTCTGGGTAGCCAGGAGTCCTGGTGCAGCAGCAGCACTCCCTGGCTTGAAGTGCGTTCCATCATATACAGGGTTTGCAGTTTGGTTCAATGGCCCTCAGCCTCCCCACTATATGCATTATTCCAGCCTCTCTGCCAGGACCCTGCTGGTAACGAGGGGGCCGTGCTCTGCCATGTCAGATTCTGGCTTGGCCTTGCTGAGCAATACATTTGCTGCTTTATAGTGCATGTGTAACACCGACAGACCCCCGCTCTTCACCAGGCAGGATCAAACTGGGGACCTCTGGAGCTTAGTGCATGAGCCAAAAGCCAACTGCCTGTTAGCTAAGGCTGTAGAGCAGATAGATAGATAGATCTCTCTCCTCCCCTCCTTGTCCCTGAGAGGACAGAACACCACACACCCAGGAGGTGTGTGGGTTACACATGGAATGAAAGCACTGATGTTTATAAAGCTCTCAGTGATTCCAAACGCAGCAGCCTCCCCGCACTCAGGGGAATGTGGGTGGCTGGGGGAGGCTGAGCGGGGAGGAAGGAGGCTGTAGGGTGCAGAGGACAGTGATGGGATAGGAGATGGCAGGATGGTTGGCAGCTCCCCCAGCCAGGGGGAAGTAGTGGGGCAGGCGAGCAGCCAGGAGAAGGCCGTGTGGTCATGTTACCAGCTCTCAGTGACAGGCTGTGATTTGTGGGAGGAGCTGGCCAGAAGTCGGGGGGGAGGCAGCACCATGGCGCTGCTGGGTCAGGACAGACCCGGGAAATGGAAGGTCAGTTCCCCGCTGTGGGGCGAGAGGAGAGTACGTGGAGTCTCCGCCCGCCCTGACGGCCTCACAGACACGCTGGCTGAGGAGAGAGGGGCCTTAGCAAGTCAAAAGTCACTAAAACAGGAGCTGGTTTTTTACACATCTTTTTTTTTTGGGGCCAATCTCATGATTTTGGGGGTCAGACCCATGATTCGTGCTGTCTTGGGGCTGGCAATGCTGGGTGCGTCTCTCCAGCTGTGTGCGTTGGTCTCTCTTCCTGGGTTCATGTGTGAGGGGATGACTGGCTCTCCTCTCATTACAGGGTCAGGTGCATTGGCCTGTCTCACACCCATGCAGCCCTCTTGAGCGGCCCAGCTCATCGTCTGCCTGCATTTCCTGGCCTGGCCTTTCTCCACCCAGCGTCCCCATAAAGTCTTCTCTTCTCTGAGCTCAGCAGGATGCTCAGCAGCACCGTCCCACTGGGCATGGAGCACAAGTAGTTCCCAGCAAGCCCAGTGCTTCTCTGCACCCGATTAATGAGAGGCTGGAGCATTGCTGGGACTGGGAGAGATGTGAGAGCAGCGCCAGGTGCTGGGGCGGCTTGTTTGAAGCCGCGCACTCAGCGTGCAGCCGTGGGGGGAGCGGCTGTGTGCCTGCACAGCCAGCAGACAGGCTGCCAAGCTGCTCTCACTGCTTGACGACGACTGCTCCAGCTCGAGGTTGGCAGGAGGTTCTGTGCAAGGAAAGGTCACGGCAAATGCAGCATCTGGATGGGGGAGCAGGATTAATTATCCTGGCTAATAGCACCATCACAGCCATGGGGAACGCTGTTAAGCACCAGCAAGTTTTCCTTTCACCGGAGGCAGAGGGGGGTAACAAGGCAACTGTGCCCTGCGCACCCCAAGAGAGCATCATAAGGCACATGCTGAGAGCTGTGTCGGCATCTCACTGAATACAAAATGGCTCCAGAGAACAGCCTCTGAGGAACTGAACTGGCCAAAGTGGCTTCTGTTGGAGAAGTGGGAAGGAGGTGGAGAGGCCTGCAGCTTACCCACGCTGTGGTATCATAGGTCTGTAGATTTTGAAGCCAGAGGAAACCACTGGATCATCTACTCCTGTATAACACAGATCAGAGAATGTCAAAACAGCCCCAAGGAGCCACTGCAGATGAGAACAAAGAAGCTGCAACCCAGCAGTTTCCAGAGACCTGCCCAGGGCAGGGCTTGAACTCACAGAGCATGAGTGCATCTAAGGGCCACAGCCTTACCCCGAGAGTCACCAGTTACTCAGCGCCATTGCTACTTGGGAGCAAAACACACGTGAGATACATGGGGGCTACATTTTCAGCTGAGCGTTTTTCAAACATTTGCTCTTGGAAAGAGAGTGAGACTCTGACCCGGAAAATGTGACAGAAAATTCACTCATCCGGCTAGCGGTGACTGGAAAGGTGGGAAACTGAATTCAGGGACTGAAGGGGGAAACAAGAGGGTTTTAATCACACTTTGGATGGCAAACCCCAACACAATCATTATGGTAGACTCGATATGGACTTCTCCCAAATGAACCCATCAAGGGACTAGCCCACAGAGAACGGATTGAAAGTGAGCCAAAGAGAGTCCAGGGTGACACCAGGATGGCACCAGACTGACACGCACACTGATGAAGAGTCTCACTCGGCTCTGGCATTTCAGTCATTTATAATTTAGAGCTGATTAAAAAACTCATAAAACCACTGCGAACATTTCAAAATTCTCCCCATTGTTTTCCTTGTCTTTATTTTGGAAACAGGCTGATTTTGTCCCATGTGGAAATTCCCTGAGGGGTTTTTGTTGCCGATTTTTCATTTCAGTGTTGGTCAGATTCAAACATCAAAAAGCACATTCTCCCCCCATGGGACAAGCTGAGCTATCTAAGGGCCCTGTTCCACAAAGCTTTTAAGCACACGCTTACAGCCATCCCTGTTCAGGAAAGCAGGGACTTCAAGGGATTCCAGAATTCATCTAATGTGAAGCACTGGCTTGCTGAGTCACAGCCCAGATGAGCAAGAACCAGAAAAAGAAGCAAATGGTGATGATGGCAGCTAGAGAGCTAGCTCTTGCATATAAAACATGGACACTGAAAACAACCAGGGATGTCTCCCCGGATGGCCACACAAAGAACGAGAGTGACAAATGAGCACCAATAAACGAATAAAGAACAACAACTGTGCCAGGTGTCCCACATGGATTAAGTGACCTCCTAAGGTCTCATGGCCACACTGCCCCCGCATTAGCCCAGACTGTAATATGAACCACAACAACCAAACACAAGGGAAAGGGGCAGCGACAACTGGAGACAAAGCTCAGTCGCTAAGACTGAGAAGGTCAATAGGATTCAAACCCAAAGCAGGACCAGGATAGTGCTGGCAACCGGAGGTGACAACTCAACACAAGAGAAGCAAGAAACAAAGGCGAGGGAAGAAATGAAAGTGAAAACCGAAAGTGAGATACAAGAATCCGTTTGCTTCATAGGCTATGGGCTCGCCAACTTTCTCCTGGAAAACATTTGGAAAATGGAAAATGTTGGAGAAAAAACCAACACTGCCAGAAATGAGTGATGCACTGTGGAATCCTGTACCTGCAAAATGTTCTGATGGAAGGATCTTGGCTAAACTCTGATCAATAGACCCAGAGACCGAGGGGAGTTTCGGTTCTCCTCATGCCTTGTGTTGGATCATCTAGCGTCACCCCGACAACATGTCAGGGCCCAGGGATGTACAGCTGCTGGAAAGGGAGAGTGGTAGACTTGTAGTGACCTCTGATAGGTTATATTTCAACAGTGGGATTTTTTCCACTGTGCTTGCAGCCCATAATGACTGAGTGGCCTGGATCTCAGGGCTCCAGCTCGACAGGAAATGGAATTTAATTGTGTCTCAGGTTGGGCACCCAGAAAATGAGAAACCCACAATCAGTGGCCACTTGCTCAAGTTCCAGTTTAAATGATTTGCCCAGTGTCACACAGGGACTCTGGCAGAGAGGCAGGGACAGAATCCAGTTCTCCAGGATAGCATTCAGCTGTCTTAACCGTGAGATCATCTTTTCTCCTCCTGCCTCCTTCACTGCACATCTACAGGGCTAACTGCAGAAGTTAGAGAAGCTGCTATCTGCTGTGGTCAAGCCAGCCCATGGACCTCTGGGAGCCATTTTACCCACTGGAGTCAAGGGAGATAGGAAAAATTAGCTGCAGTTCATAGTTCTGCAGGCCAGAAGGGACCATTCTGATCACCCAGTCTGACCAACTGCAGAATGGAAAACAGAGCCCCTCCCCCAGCAATTCCTGCACCCAGCCTGATAGTGTGTGGGTGAGCCAGAGTGGATCTAGTAGAAACATCCAGTCCTAGAGTAAAGGTGCCAGGTGATGGGGAGTCCACCACACCCCTCAGTATGTTGTTCCAAGGATTAATTCCCTCCACTGTTAAAAACACGTATCTTATTTCTAGTCTGAATGTGTTTCTCTTCAATTTCCAGCCAATGGATTCTCATTCCGCCTGTAATCTAGCCTTCTGCTGTCAGAAATCTTCTCCCCATGGAGTCCCCTCTTAACCTTCTCTTGGATAAACTCCATACATTGATTCACCTTCTGCCTCTCTCTATAAGGCAGGTTTTCAAACCTTAAATCATCCTCATCTCTCTTTTCTGAACCCTGTTCAATTTGTCAGCCTCCTCAGTGGGGCATGGACCCCAGAACTAGGCGCAGCTCTCCTGCTTTCCTGGAGAATGCAGAGGGTGTGGGGTAAGTGGGCGGCCAGAGGGCGGGCCATTGATGCAGCCACACTAGGAGAGGACAAGTTAAATGAGACACACAGCGGAAAGCAGCTCAAGAATTTCTAATTAAAACTATCCCAGCGTTTAATATCGGAAGGGAGTTGTGGCTAGCGGCTTTACCAGCCAGAAGTTCTTTACCAGCCACCTGCTGCTCTCTAAGCAATGCCCGTGCCAGAGGCCGGTGGTGGGTGAGAGGGACGCTCCAGGTCCTGAGCTGATGCCGTGAGCATGCCAGGCCTGGGACTGGTTTCACTGAGATGGCAGCAGGACTGACACCCAGCTCACATCAACACAGTGGCAAAGCACCGGAGATACCAGAAGCCCTAGAGCCAATCCACCCTAAGCTGCTGAGCATGGGGAGTGACTGTAGCTGGCTTGGGATGCAGACTGTCAGGTCCGGGAGCCATCCTTTCTCGCCTCCAGACGCTGCTCCCTTACAGGGATATTGTACTGGTGGCAGGCCACCCTTGCACAGGTCCCAGCTGGCAACACGACGCTCTCGGGAGGATTGTTGCTAAGCCACAAGCCGCTGATGGGCTCTGTCGCTCCCCTGGTATCTGCATGGCCAGCTGGCATTCTTCTCCACCTTGCTGTGTGGTGCTGGCTGAGCTCCTGACTCTGGGGACAGGGGAGGGGGAAAACAGAGGGAGAGAAAGCCAGTGGCCATGTCCCCCAGAGCAGTACCTGGCCCGATCACAGAGGGGATCACGTTCACATGCAGAGGATTAGGAGGGCTAATATCTATTGGGTTCACGGCAGGAGCAGCTAGGAACCATGGCCAAGGAGCAGGTCCTACCTCACTACATATTGTACAAACAAAACACCTCCCATTCTAGTCCCCTACACCCAGCCCTGTCTTTCCAGTACCCCTCTCTCCTCCCTTTGCCCCACATCCAGCTCAGCCTCCCTTCCCGTTCCCCCAAGTCCAACCACAACTCTCTTCCTGTTCCCCCATGCTCAGCCCCACCTCCTGGCCCTTTCCCCCATGCCTGACTCGGTCTCCCTTCCTGTTCCCCCACACCTGGCCCCATCTTCTTGCCCATTCCCTCTCACCTGACCCTGCCTCCCCAGTCCCCCTCCCACCCCGGCTCCCCTCCATTTTTCCCACTCTCAGCTCCATCTCCCCTCCAAGCCCCACACTTAGCAAAGGCCACCCATGATACAGACATGCTGCTTGTGTTGCAGTTGGCGGGCTTAATCCTGAATGATTCCTTTACTTTGTGGGAGTTTTGCCACTGGCTCAGTGTGAGCAGGATTGGGCCCTTAAAGTGTCCCAGCTGGAGCTTAGCCGATCTTCCTGGCCTGGTATCTGGTAGCATGCTGGGTCCATAGCTGAGCCGAATGCGCTTTGCAAATGGGCAGGGAGTCTTTTCCATTTGATTTAGTTTCTGATGGCAGTAATGGGAAGGCACAGCTCAGTATGGGAATGGCGACCACATGGTCTTCCTCACAGCAAACCTCTCAGCCTGCTTTTCCTCATCAGTGGGGCCTCACTCTCACCACTGACAAAATGAAGCCAAGCATTCGGGGCCCAGCAAAGGTTAGTGGGCTCGGTGCTGGGCAGCTGCTGCTCCAGGGGGCAGAGGTACGAATCACTGCACAGAGGCCTGCTCCCCCAGGAAGGAGCTGTGCTGAGGCCCAGCTGTTATTCTCAGCTTCTGTTTGCAAAGCCTCCTTCCTGGGGCTCTTTGCTTCAAAGGCGGAGGGGAGGGTGAGCTGCGCACCGGGGCTCGGGGCTTTCGATGACAGCCCAAGAGAAGGGGAGTTTTGTGTCATTTTGAAGCTTTTGTGATCAAATGAGAGGCAGGTGTTGTAAATGAAACAGGCCTCAAAGCAACAGCTGGTGGCCCCTCTGCACAGGCACAGAGCCGGCGCTGGGAAGTACCTGGGCTCTGTTCTTCCCTTTCTTCTCTGGCTCCTTTGGTACAATACGCTTAACAATCACAAACAACAGCGGAGCTTTCTCTGCAGACCTGGTGGAGATGCTGGCCTGCCTGCTAGTGACGTGTATCATGTTGTCCCTCAGGTGGGCACAGGATTAGGAGAGACCCCAGGGCAGAGCTTAGCAGGGTGCTGAGCATGGAGGGACCAGTAGAAGGACAGAGGGTGCCATGCCTTTGAGCACTCCCTAGTGGCTGGCTTTGATAGCGGAACCCACCATTGCTGTTTCCTAGGCCAGCACTTGAATTAATTAATTGGTTGGTAAGCAGCCTCCTTCCATGACACGTGCCCAAAGTAGTCTCAGGGCCACATGTCTGAATATGGATACTCCCTCCCAGCACGGGCCCTGCTCTCTGGGAACGGCCAGGCTGGGCATGAGCTGTGCGGAAGGTGATCAGTGAATTGCACTGCACACAGGTGGCCTCATCTGCCCCCATTTACCTTCACTGGCTGTCCCTGTGCCCCCAGTGGCTCATCTGGATTGTGTCTGAGCAGAGACGGGAAGGGCTAATTGTCTGGTTATGTCAGGTGGCTTTAGCTTCCTGCCTCTTCTTGGGAGGAGGTATTTTCAAGCTGCACAGACAGCTGGCTTGAAAGCTGATTCACAGTCATCTCCAGATCTGCTTTCTTGGCTGTGGGATGGTGGGAGGGTCTACGATGCCTTTCACATTATCAGCTTGGTCCAGTGCCCTGGAGCTTGGATGCTGTTTCTATACGAAACATAGGGCTGGCTCTCTGAAAGCTGAGCCCCACTGGGGAAGGGGAGTCCCACAGTTAGCCTCCCGCTGAAAGAAGCAGAATTGGTCCCAGACTTGAGCTTTGGAAATCTTGGTGCCTTTACAACAATCCGGGGCTTTTTTGCACAACGCAAATGACGCTGGCATAGTGAGTGCTCCACAATGCATGATACAGTGTTTCAGTGCAGGGCCCAGCTGTTCATCAAAGATTCAAGCTCCGTAGAAGCAGCCCATCCATTATAGCCTGAAAAACTGTAGGAACTAAGGATCTGAGTCAGCAAAAAACCTGTTCGTCCAGCTCCTGTGCCAGCCCACAGATACCCCACAAATCAGCTCCTGCAGATGCCTTTTCAGCTGCTGCAGGCCTTAGAGAGAGCTCCTTGCAATAAAGAGCAAGCTCAAATAGTGCCACAGAGAGACCGGAACAGATGTGATTTGGGGGGCGGGAGGAGTCTGCGGCTGAAGTTTGAGCATCAGAGCAGGAAAAAGTGGACGCAGCATTTCTAACGTTATACTAGAGTGGAGAGGACACTGGGAAAAGTTTTTAACAGTCATTAGAATTCAAAAACCAATGTTATTTTGACCCTGCTCACAAGTCTTTCCTATTTGCATCACACTGATATTCAAGATCTCGGCCTTGCTGCTGAAAAGACAAATGTTACTTTTAAAGCTCATTTTAAATAATATTTTTTACTTCAAAATTGACACTGTGTGCAGAGCTGGTTGGTTACACAAACCAGATGATATTGGTTCTGCTTCGTGATTAGGTGCCACCTGCCAACACGTGCAAATTGTGAGCTGCAAGTTTACAATGGAACGTACAATCAGCAATGTATGCTGTGTTGGTTACTGTAAGATAGTCACAAAAACCGCAGAATGGATTGAGAATAACAGGGTCGGTTTTTTCAGATCCATGCATTCCAAAGCCGCAGTGCACCATTCTCATTATCTAGTCTGACCTTCAGTGTAACATAGGTCACAAAACTTCTCCCAAATAGTTCCCAGAGAAGATCTTTTAGCCAAACATCTAATCTTGATTTAATAATTGTCAGTGATGAAGAATCCACCGTGACCCTTGGTAAGTTGCTCCAATGGCTGATTACTCTCATTGTTTATAATTTACACCTTATTTCTAGTCTGAATTTGTGTAGCTTCAACTTCTAACCATTGGATCATGTTAGAGCTTCCTCCTCTAGATTGAAGAGCCATTTTTAAATATTTGTTCCTATGTACGTGCTTAGAGACTACAGTCAAGTCACCTATTAAGCTCTATGTTAAGTAAATAAATTGAGCTCCTTGAGTCTATCACTATAAGGTATGTTTTCTAATTCTTTAATCATTCTTCTGGCTCATCTCTGAAGCCTCTCCAATGTATATATAGCCTTCTTGTGTGGGTACCAGAAATGGACCCAGTATTCCAGCAGCTGTTGCGCCAGTGCCAAATATCGAGGTAAAATAGTCTCTCTACTCCTACTCAGGATTCCCCCACATATGCATCCAAGGATTGCATTATCCCTTTTGGTCACAGCATTGTACTGGGAATTCATGTTCAGCTGATTATCCACCACCATC
This sequence comes from Chelonoidis abingdonii, assembly GCF_003597395.2. NCBI lineage: Eukaryota > Metazoa > Chordata > Testudines > Testudinidae > Chelonoidis > Chelonoidis abingdonii. The sequence goes on along the minus strand of NC_133790.1, from coordinate 28,488,929 downwards.
CCACATTTTGTTTTCAGAATCACTGCTTCCCAGAATAGAGTCCTCCATCCTGTAAGTATGGTCTACATTCTTTGTTCCTAGATGTATAACTCGTATTAAAACAAACATTATTTGCTTGTGCCCAGTTTACCAAGCAAACAAAATCAGTCTATCAGTGACCTGTCTTCTTAATTATTTACCATTCTCCCAACTTTTGTGTCATCTGAAACCTTTATCAATGTTGATTTTAAACATTAATAAAAATGTGAAATAGCATGGGGGAAAAACTGATCCCCGCAGGACTCCACTAGAAACAGATCTGTTCAATTATACAACGATATTTTGAGACCTATCAGTTAGCCAATTTTTAATCCACGTTCATTTTATATTTTTCTAGCTATTTAAACAAAATGTCATGCAGAACCAAGTGAAATACTTTACAGAAGACTAAGTATATTATGTAAGCACTATTACCTTTATTGAATAAATTTGTAATGACATAAAAAAATCAATTAATCAATTAATTTGAGAGGATCAATTTTCCATAATCCCATATTGATTGTCATTAATTATATTATCCTCCTATGATTCTTTATTAATTGAGTCCTGTATCAGTTGTTTCATTATCTTTCCTGCGATCAGTTTCAGATGAACAGGTCTGTAATTATTGAGGGTCATCCTTTTAAAATATTGGCACAACATTTACTTTGTTCCAGTTTTCCAGAACTTCCCCAGTGTTCTGAAACTTATTGAAAATCAACATTAATGGTCCAGTCAGCTCCTCATCCAGCAATTTTAATACTCTTGGATGCAAGTTCTCTGGATCTGCTGATTTAAAAATGTCTACTTTAGTAGCTGCTGTTCAACATCCTGCTCAGATACCAGTGGAATGGAAAGAGTATTATTATATGATCAGACTTTTTCCCAAACACAGAATAGAAATATTTATTGAACATTTCTGACTTTTGCCAAGGTTGAAAAATCAGCAGCTTCAACAGTGGCAGTGCTCTCTCTCCTGCACCCCAAAGTCTCTTTTTAAGCCGCCCCCCCCCCCAAGGGGTGCTGGGTAGAATAGCCTATCTTCTCATTATTTTCTTCACTGCTTAGGCCTAATTTCCAAAGCACCCATTTTGGTCCACTGATGTCTGTCCCTGAACTCTTTTTGGTTACCAGACATCATTCGAACTTAGTCCTTTTTGGTTTAAATTAATTCAGACTTTTGGTCTCTTTCTGGCATCTTTTCGTACACAGCTTTACATAACAGGGCAGATTCATGAAAGTTTACCCACCTTCCACCAGTAGGGTCACCACCTCCGAGGTACAAAAAAACCAAGACAGCTGAGATGATCCTGATCCCCTTACAACTGTGAGGCTGGCAGTGTGTGCTGAGCATCCTGATGGATTTCCCAGGACAGATAACTCCAAAAAGGGAAGATCCGGGGAAAACTTGAACAGGTGCAAACCAATCCACCAGCTAAACTCACAGTTGGAGTAGGCCTGCTAGGTCCCAGTTATCAGAACAGTCCCCTTGCCCCATGGCTTTGGGGTGATCCTGCTGCAGCCAGTGTTCTTGCTGGACATGCCAAGCTCTGCCTTTCTGCAGCTCTGTCCTTCTCACTAGCTGGATTAAGTTGCGGGGATAACGAGAAGGCGGATGCGGGGCAGGTCTGACAAGCTGATTTCTTCCTCCCCAAATGAGGATTCATCCATAATAAACACTCCGGGCTCACTTTACACAGCGTGGCAGGTAATTGACTTGCGACAATAGAGTTCAACTCAGATTAGCCTGACGTAGAAGGACAACTTCATCTGCGCTTCCAGCTAGAGAAAAACTGTTAATCCAAGGGAAGGAGAAGAAGTCATTAACTAGCAGTCCCTGAAAGGCCGCAGACTCTTCTGACTTCATTTAGAGCAATCCTGTCTGACAGATGCAAGCCCACCGGGGCTGCCAGCACACAGATCACTTCAGAGGCTGGGACGTCATGTCATCAGCGAACAGAGTGCTGGACCCGACAGTTTGGTGTCTAAGCCAGTTGCTCATTCTATCGGGAGCATATGGAGCCCACGCTGGTGCCTGCTGTGGTCATCAGGGCAGGATTGTCCCCTGTGGACAGTCCCTCTACCTTCCATCCCCCCTGTGTCTTGTCTAGTCTGCTTTGTATGGATCTCAGCCTCTGGTTTTCCACCCCTGCTCTCTCTGCAGAATAGGGTCGCCATTTCCTTTCCCAGCTTCGTTTTCATGGATAGTCTAATAAAGCAGTATGCGGCAGGAATGCTGGCAGACAAAGCAAAAGGAAAAGATCAGGTTGTGATGCCCATTGCCACTAGTGCCTTACTCCGTGACTTCCCCAATGGCATCGCCCACAGTGAGGTGAGGAGCAGTCAAAATGTTCTGTCAACACCTTTTTTCCACACTGGAAAGTTGGGCGTTTGGCTAAATGAGTGTTGTTATGGAGGCGCCTGCTTGCCTTGGACATTTTCTATTTTTCTGTTTGAAGTCAAAAACCCAAAATGAAAAGTCAAATTTTCCATGGAACCCCCTTATCCTTTGAGCAGCTCTCTGTCAGGTGTGCAGGAGAGCAGCACACACTAACCTAGGGGAACATCAGAACATTCTAAGAGTGACATTTGTCCTCCTTAGGGATAGAGGGACCAGATCATCTGGCTGACACATCTAATTAAAACTAATAAAGACAGCTAGAACTAGGTATTTCGGTTACCAACTGCTTGCATCAGATATCTTAAAGCCGTTAGTTATTTGCAGAGATTATTTGATGAATATTTTTGAACGATAAATTAATTAGAGAAAATCCTTTTCCTCTCAAGGACAAATGATGAACAGAAAAAGAAATGAAATGAAATTGAATGAGTTGTTCATTACAATCTGTTTGCTAAGCTCCAAATTCTATGACACTTGGATTTGGAGTAACAGAATTAACGTCTACGGAGGTGAATTAGAATGTATTGGCTCAGCTGTGTTCAGTATGTCTACCAAGCCAACTATCTCCCCATTCATCCATCTATCCATGCCACATTCATCACCAGGGTATCTCTTATCAGAGGGGTAGCTGTGTTAGTCTGGATCTGTAAAAGCAGCAAAGAATCCTGTGGCACCTTATAGACTAACAGACGTTTTGGAGCATGAGCTTTCGTGGGTGAATACCTATTTCGTCGGATGCATGCAGAGTATCTCAGTGTCTTAATTCAGCTACCTGGGCAGGAGAGCTGGACTGTTGTGGGTCATTCCAGAACATCACCTCCACAGTTCTTCCAGCAGGCTATTGAATCATAACTCAGCCAATGAAAGAGAAGCTAGACATGTTATACCATAGAGCCCTCTTTATTGGTTGAACTCACCTTGGGAACAGGACATGGTTAACTAGCAGCTACTGAGTGATGAGTAAGCCAACACATAACCAACACCCCACCCTCTGGTTACCTTCTCTAGCTTTAGCTCCGCCTCCCTCCCTAAAAGAATAGCCCTTTGCTTCTCCCTGTTGAGTTGCCTCCATTGTGTTCCTGTTTGTCTGACATCAAAGTGCCTAGAATTGCACAATGTTCTGGTGCAGTCACATCTGCCTGCCTTGTATTAAGAAAGTACTATAGAGGCAGCACTGAACTGCACAGGCTGTGCTGTGAGCACATAGTTTTCAGATCATTCCCAGACAGGCTTTTGCCTGTCTAGGACGTTGTGGGGGGTGGGTACATACACAAGAACGGCCATCCTTGGTCAGACCAATGGTTCATTTAGCCCAGCATCCTGTCTTCTGACAGTGGCCAATGCCAGATGCTTCAGAGGGAATGAATAGACCAGTACTATTTCAAGTGATCCATCCTCTGTCATCCAGTCCCAGCGTCTTGCAGTCAGAGGACTAGGGACACGCACAGCATGGGGTTGTGACCTTGACAATCTTGGCTAATAGCCATTGATGGACCTATCCTCCATGAACTGATCTAGTTCTTTTTTTAATCCAGTTATAGTTTTGGCCTTCACCACATCCCCTGGCAATGAGTTCCACACATTAACTGTGCATTGTGTAAAGAAGTACTTCCTTATGTTTGTTTTAATCCTGTTGCCTATCAATTTCATTGACCCCTAGTTTTTGTATGATGTAAAGGGGTAAAAAAACACTTCCTTATTCACTTTCTCCACACCAGTCATGATTTTATAGACCTCGATCATATGCCTCCTTAGTCGTCTTTTGTCCAAAATGAATAGTTCAGTGTTTTTAATCTCTCCTCATATGGAAGCTGTTCCATATGCCTAATCATTTTTGTTGCCCTTCTCTGTACCTTTTCCAATTCCAATATACCTTTTTTGAGATGGGGTGACCAGAACTGCACACAGTATTCCAGATGTGGACATATCATGGCTTTATATAGTGACATTATGATGTCTTCTGTCATTATCTACCCCTTCCTAATGGTTTCTAACATTCTGTTCCCTTTTTTGACTGCAACAGCATATTGAGTGGATGTTTTCAGAGAACTTCCATAATGACTCCAAGATCTCTTTCTTGAGTGGTAACAGCTAATTTAGACTCTGTTCATTTTGTATGTATAGTTGGAATTATGCTTTCCAATGCGGCATTTATGACCATTGAAGTTCCCCTTCCATTTTGTTCCCCACTCACCCAGTTTTGAGTGATCCCTTTGCAGCTCTTCACACTCTGCTTTGGACTTAACTATCTTGAGTAGTTCTGTATCATCTGCAAATTTTGCCATCTCACTGTTTACCCCCTTTTCCAGAGCATTTCTGAACATCACTGATCCTGGCACATATCCCTGCAGTACCACTATTTACCTCTCTCCATTCCAAAACATGATCCTGTGGTACCTGTGGCCTGTGAACTCATCAAAATGGAATAGCAGTCAGTTAAAGGACAGGAAAATATCTGGACAATCATGTTATTCTGACTAGTACAATTTCTGTGTTCAACAAACTAAATTCTCTTTGTACAGAATCCTGATTGGCTAAGTAAACTCTGACATCACAGCACCCCATCCAATTAGGTGCCATATCAAGTAGTCTGGAAATCAAACGGAAGTGCAAAAATACACTAAGATTTTTCTCCTCTAACAGCATATCTCAGAACAACCCTGTACAGACAGCTGGAGTGAGGAGGAGGGTTGGGCCAGGGGGATTCAGAAGTGAGGCCGAGAGAGGTCGGGGCTCGGGTGGGTGTATGGGCAAGGGGAGTCCATGCACTACAGGCAAGGGGACAGTTGTGAATATGAGAAGTCATCATCCAGCTACACGAATCCCTTCAGGCCCTGTTACTGACTGCCAACCCCTAGTCCGTAGAGGGCCCACAGTCTCCAGTTTGTGAGGCTGTGGCTGCAAGGCTCTGACAGCACGTGATTAGGACAGGAAATGATGCCTTCCTATGGAAGAAGGTCAGTTGGGGCCCTTACCCCTTGCTACAGATGGAGAAAGTGGGGCACAGAAAAGGGCAAAGATTTGTCCAGGAGTTCTGGACCAAAGACAAGTTCTTCATCAATAAGATGATGTTTCCACTGTAGCCTGTTAGATAACGAAGGGAGATGAGGGGATAAGCCCTGGGGGATGGAAGGGAAGGCAGGCAAAGGCAGATACTAACACCCCTTTGTTCAGATTTCCAGAAGAACTGAGACCCTGTGAAAGTCTGGCCACAAGTATCCCGCTGGGTGCTGAGCACTTAGGCCGATCTGGCCCATGTTGAGTGCTGCATCATTGCAGCCCTGGCCAGACACTCCCTTATCAACGTGCATTGTGTTGGAGATCTGTAGAGCACACGGCAGCCCTTCGGCTGTCCTCACTTTTCCCTCCCTGCCCTTGTGCTAGACACCCATCAGTATGCATCTTCATGAATATTTCTCCTTGCTGACAATCTCCCTTTGATTCCAGCAGTGCTTTTGGCAGAGTGACGCCGGCAGGGCCCCAGCTACATGAGCAGCCGCTTGCTCCATGGCTTTGCAAATGGATTTATTTCAGATGCTTCCTCTGGAGTAACAACATGTGGCCTCACGCCTCAATGGCCTCCCCTCCAGAACAGCATTAGCTGGATGTCCTCGATCCCTGCATAGTTCAATTTAGCATCTGAACTGCTGGCATCAGGAATGTGCCAAAACAAAAATATCTCTGGCATTATGTGGGATCAAAGAGCTTTGTGCTAATGCTATATGCAGATGATGTGCTAATATATTTCTCTGATCCAGCTCAAGCTCTCCCTAATCTATTAGCATTAATAGCTGAGTTGGGGGGTAGAAAACAAGTTGTGCAGAAGTCTGACTTCACCTCGCCCTAGGAACCATTGACTGGGTGTTTTGTGGTGTTTTGTGGTGATGGAATTGCAAACCATCCACTCTGAGGGGACGCCTGAGCTTAGGATGCCTCAGAATTCACAACCCAGCAAAGATTGTAAGGAGCGAATCACACCCGGCCAGGCCTTTCATTAGTGACTGTTCAAAGCACTTTTTTTATTTATTTTGTTAACACCCTACAACTGCAATGACCAATGACACTCAGGAGAAGGGCAGTCTTTGTTTAAGATTAACTATGCCCTGCCTCTTCGGTTAAGGGGGGAAAGTCATTTCTGCTACAACCCTCCATGAGTCCTGTAACAAAAATTGGGGTGAGCAGAGTGGACCTTTCTGATACTTCCAAGCTAATCAAACAACCAGAACCATCTCCTCGGCAGGCCTTCCTCATGCATTATGAAGAGGAAAAATGGCACCAACCCAACATTTTGAGACTGCTTTGCAGGTCTTCATTAATTTATTTTGGGGCTGGATTGTCAGAATACCCAGCAGCTCCCATCATGATCCAATGTGCACCCAACGTACTAATCTGGCCCTAACGGTGGGTGTTGAGCATTACAATTTGAGCTATCAAGTGCAGCAGAAGTGCCCCCTCCAGGGCAGCAGAAGCTGGATCCTGACCAAGGCCACTGACATCTGGACCATGGGATTAACTTGTGACAGCAGGTGTCTGAGTCTTCCCACTCTGCCTTGTCCAGAGAGGTCAGAGAGGGGTGAGCTCTGTGCAGCCCAGGCTCCTCTTGTTTCCCAGCCAGACCTGTCAGCGATCATTCCAGCTAATGCCGGGGACGAGAGACATTCTGCATTTTTTCAATGAAAACTCTTCCCCTCGAAAAATGAGGTTTAATCAAAAAATGTCATTTTTAATTTTTTTTTTTTGAAATTTTTCATTCAGAAATTTTGAAATGAAACAAAACTAAAATACCTGCTTAGCTTCATTTTGGATTGAAATTTTTGTTTTGTTTCAGTTTTTAACATTTCAATATTTTTTAAAATGTTCTGGTTTTGTTTTTCCTTATATTTGTTCCTTTGTGTGCCTGAATGTGATTGAATGAATGATTCTGCGCTTCCTGCCTTCTTCCCACTCTGTAACCTTCCAACATCTCCAATTTTGGGAAAGCGCTGGAACGGCAATAAGAAACATGAAAAGCAGAAAATAGGAGAAGTGAACAACCTCTCCTCTCCCTGACATTAGTCATGCTGGTGCATCCGGGGCCCAAAAGGAGACTGGGTGAATGAGAGGAAAAATGACAACCGGGAACGTTCAAGAGGTTTTCTGTTTTGGAAAAGCAAATAAAACCAACATTTTTGTTTTGTTCCAAAATATTCCTGAAAAAAGCTGCTGTGTGGGGCTCTTGGCAACTGCTGACTTTGTGAGGGGGGCCCCTGCCCTTCTTCCAAGCTGCGCCAGGGTAAGTTTCATTCTATTTCTCCCCTTCCTCCAGCAGTAGGCCCAAGTCCCTTTTCAACCCCTTGTGGGTGCTGAGCTCCTGGGAGTCTTGGAAAGGGCCCCTGAGTTCTCTCACCCTGGAAAAGAGAGCCCTGCGTGGAGAAGCAAGGCAGCAGCTCAGACAAGGCTGCTCAGGGTGAGAGCTGGGTGAATAACTGAGTTTTCAATTCTCTGAAAAGTTGAAAAATGCCATCTCCATTATACAGATGGGGAAACCGAGGCACAGAGAAACTCTGACCTGCTGAAGTTCACACAGACAAGGTGGGTGAGATGCTATCTTTTTTTGGACCAGTTGCGGTTGGTCCGAGAGACAAGCTTTCATGTCCTGCAGCGGCTACAACTACACTGCAGACAAGTGCACACAAGAAGGCTCTGGTAGAGGTAAGAAGTAAGGCCAGCTCCCTGGAGCCCCAGTCCAGACCAACGGACGAGTGACACATGTCCGGCAGACGTTACAGCCATGCCGAGGGGCCAGTTGAGATCAGGGTGCAGTTCTGCTGGGCACTGGACACATAGCAGTAGACAGTCCTGGCTCTCAAGAGCTACAATCTAATGGTAAGAAGCAGATGTTCTCTGCAGAGCTGTGAGCTCTGGGTCCTCTCAGGAGGCGCTTGCTCTCTGAACAAGCCAGTGGCGAGACTGCCCCCAAGGACCCCCATGTCATGGCACTGATACCAGGAGCATAGCCTGGGCATCACTGAGGATAGATGCTGACCCAGGGAGCTCACTCATTTTTGTCTTCCAAATGTAGCTGAGGTGCCTCAGCCCCCAGTTGAGACCTAATGACTGGCAGCAAAAATTCAAACCTATCTAGCAGGGAGGTACATGGGGCAGAAAAGCTGCCTCAGGTCAGCAAAACCCAGAGTCACCTCACTCCTTCCTAGCTGGGAGCCAGCTGACTGGGTTTATTCCCAGGGGTGGTGCGTTTCTAATTCCATTTCACTGTAGTTGTGGGGAAAGATTTCCCCATGTAACTTTCTAATTGCAGCAGAACAAAGACCTCTCCAGAGATTTGCAAAGAAGCCCAGCGCTGCTTTGCAGCAAGAGCTCCGCATTCAAGAAGAGGAGGCTGCTTTGGTTTCTATTGCTGCTGACATGAGAATGATCTGGATTTCTACAAAAGACCTTGGTTCAGGCTTTAATTAGCAACTCAAACATGTGTTCTCCGCTCTTTAAACTGTGCTAGAAAGACTCAAAAGCCTCATCGATGTCTCGCAGCAGAGCAGCCTTAACATGACATCAAGAGAGACGAGATAAGAATCTAGAACTCGAGTTCATCCTTTAAAGAGATGAACAGGTTCGCTTTCCTTTCATTCCTCCTCTGTTCTGCAGTGCTAAGGAAACATCACCTACTCATGTAGCATCACTGGTGTGTTCCACTGGGGCTGGGAATCAGGCAGAGCTGCAGTCAGGGCATGCCAGCAATTTCATAGGAGCAGGAGTGAAAGTAATATTAAATTCTTACCAGTATGGGGGCCTGAGTCCGGCCCCCCCCAGGAGGGCGGGGCCTCACATAGAAGGGGCTGGGCTGGGGTCAGCCTCCCATCCCCACGCTGCCTGGCCTGTGCCACCCGGGGCTCTGGCAGCAATTTAAAAGGGCCCAAGGCTCCAGCCACTGCTACGGTAATGGTAGCAGCGACCAGAAGCCCCGGGCCGTTTTAAATCACCAGCCCCGGGGCAGCTGCCCCTTTTCCCACCCTCATCCCCCATCCGCAGCCCTGCTGGTAGCTGCTGCAGCAGCGCTTTAATGTCAGCTGTGTATGGGCCAGTACCAGCTTCTTACCGGTATGCCGTACTGGCCCATACAGGCCCACTTTCACCCCTGCAGAGGAATCACTTTTGTTTTTTAGATGTGAGACCTGGCACATCAACATCCTGGTCCCCTTGGGACAGCCCTGAAGACCAGTCACCTGAGGGCTGTCCTCATCTCTCTCTAGTAACTTATTGGCTCACATAGAGGATGACAACCTACTACTGCTACCAGTAACTCATCAGTTACTCCATTAGCTCAAGTGCAGGGTCCAAGCCTGCCGACGAACCATGTCGGGGTGTTATGGGACCTACATGATGAAATTTCTGGTTTTTTCAGTTTGCTTTTTTGAACACCTTGGAAATTACACACAAAGATCTACGTTAAAAGAATACTAGTAAGATTGTAGAGTCCAGCACCCCAAGTTAGCAAAGGCCAGAATGTTCATGCAACCTTAATTCACAATCCCCACGTTCTCCACCCCTCCATCCATCTGCATTATGATACAGTCTATAACTACATGATCCCATACTATTTGTTCCTAACTTTTGAGTGCTGAACTGAACTGTAGAGAGAACCTCCACTTGATGGGCTGTATACTCAGGACTGGCACTAGGGTTTTGAGCGCCCTAGGCGGAGGGCAATTTCACTGCCCTGCGCGCTGGTCCCGCGGCTCCGGTGGAGCTGCTGCAGTGGTGCCTGCGGATGGTCCAGTGTGCCTGCGGGCGGTCCACCGGAGCCGCGCGAGCAGCCGACCGTCCGCAGGTACGACTGCGGCAGCTCCATCCGAGCAGCGGACCAGCGGACTGCCCTCAGGCACCACTGTGGCAGCTCCACGGGAGCTGCCTGCCACCCCCTCCGGTGGCGCCATGACCCAGGGGACACCCTGGGCTGCCGGCTGCCGCAGCAGCGCCCTGACCCAGGGTAAGAGCGCCTCCGCGGCAGCCGGCAGCCCGGGGTTTCCCTGGGCCAGGGGACCCCTTGGGCTGCCGGCTGCCGCGGCGGCGCCCTGACCCAGGGGACACCCTGGGCTGCCGGCTACCGCCGGCAGTTCAGACTCCCTCTCTGTCCTAGCAGCAGGGCTGCTCAACCATTTAAAAAAAAATTGGGGGTGCTTTTTGGCGCCCCCAGATCTCGGCGCCCTAGGCAACCGCCTAGTCCGCCTAAATGGTTGCACCGGCCCTGTGTATACCTCAACTAACTGCCTCATTTTCCCGTCTGGGAGGTGGCACGGTGGCTAAGAGTCTCCCTCTGTTTGCCTCAGGAGAATCCTGCAAAACCATCACCCTAAATGTCCATTGGGATTTGTTGATGAGTTTGCTTTGATAGTGCTTAGGCCCCTGTTGGGTTTATTCTCCGGCTGAGCTCCACTCCCATGCAGAGGAACAAGAGCAAGGCTGACCTGATGCTCAGGTCCTCAGAAAAGGGCTGAAGTGGATACAAGTGACGCCAAAACCTATTATCTGCCCCTACACAGGGATGGATTTCACCTGTCGGTAATGTTCTAAGGAACAAGCGTTCTGGCAGGCAGTACCTTACAGGGGAATGGTGCATGATAGTGGGGAAGAGGACATTGGAAATTGATCACCACGAGAATCCCCAAAGCCTGTTTCTTCTAAGAATTACACCCATCTGGGCACACAACAGACAGAGCAAGCTGAAGATGGGCAGAAGGACCTATGTTGCTGGTATCGAATATTCATGACCAACTGCTCGCAGGTGAGCTTCACACCAAGCAGGGTTTGGGGGAAGGATCTGCTTAGTGATTCTTGGCAGACCATTAAAAACTGGGATTCCAATCAGCTGTGTGTGTAGGACAGCTTGGCACCCTCACCACAGGAGCATTTCCCACTCTGCAGAGCCAGCACATGCTTTTTGCACCCCTCAATCCCTCTGCAGCCCTGAAAGTGTGACCGGAGTGGTGCATGGGCCTGGCCCTCTGCAGAGAAGGAATGTGTCTGCCTTCTCCCGCGACTGCCCAGTCCTCCCTGGATTTCTGGCTTAAGGGGAGCAAACCCTTTGTGCCCAGTCGCAGTGACAAAGAGATGAGATGCAGAACTCGTTCCCTTCAAGCTAATGCTACCGTGTGTTTCCAGCACAGAACAAGGCAGCCTTTCAAGTATCAGAGATGTCCAGCCATGTGCTCCCAGAGCACAGCACACCCGTTGCATTCTCATGGGCTCTTCCAACACACACAACCCCCAATGAGAATAGCAGTGGTGGTGTGTGTGCTCTTTAGCCAGCAGTGGAGGAGTTAAGGCTCCACTCCTGGTTTGCAGTCACACGGCTGAGATTTTCTTCTAAGAAGAAGAGCTAATCCAGACTGTCATGTTGAGGGTCCTCGCCGAGCAGTCCCATCCAAAGGCACCTAGATGCAAGCGAACCATGGCACATAGATCACCCTGCATTCCCATTGATCAGTCCTGCATGCCGCCAGCTAGTTTCACCTCACCAGCACACCAAGCAGCATGTATCAGCATGCTGCAGCTGTCCCAGGTCCTGCCTTGTGGAGCACTAGCCATTTCCTATAGACTAACCGGCCACTTCAAGGGCTGTAAATGAATCCCTGAGGGGCCAGGAGCAGGAATGTGTGGAGAATGGCCAGGCTGGCCCCAGCATGACACATGCAGCAGAAACTCAGACATAAACCACACAGCTGCCTGCTGTCCCAGCACCATTTGGTCTGCAAAACAAAACGGAACAGGCACCAGTATTCATGCAGAGCTCCAGCTGCAGGCTCTCTGGCCACTCGCCTCGCTGCATTGCCTGCTCTGGGGTGGGAAGCAGCCATGCCTTTCCTTGGGCAGGGTGAAATGTCCATGCCAGGCAGCACTGGCAGGGATCAGCTGAGATGCGTGGACAGCTTGGGAGACCTGCCTGCCCGGTTTGTGTGCCACTCACCAGGGAAAGCTCATTAGCTTCTTTTGCCCCGTAAGGCACTGCTGCCCCCACCTCAGTCACTGGGATGATGGGGAGAATGCAGAATGTTTCCCAGGGATGGGCCACACTGGACCCCTGAGGAGATGTAAGGACAGGACTCCTCCATGGACAGAGCCCCTTTGGGGGTGGAGGACCCAGCCACCTCCATGGCAACCCCCAAACCCAGCAGAGCCCTCCCTGTGCAGTCCATGCTGGGGAGGCAGCCGGAGCACATGAACACCCGTCCCGCCATGACTGGCCTCAGGACCCTCACCTGGAAAAGACAAAATGGGCAGCCCCAGGCTGATGCAGGATCCATTGGTGCATGTGCAGCCACTTCCTGTCGCTCATTCTGAGCAAAGCAGTGCTGTAGTGAAACAACGCGGCACACGAGCACCAGGGGGTGTGCCAATCAGAGCAACGCATGGCACAGCCAAGTAGCAGGAAATTACTCCGGAATCTCTTTATACTGACAAATCTCTTTGTTTGTTTGATAGTGCCTTCATCTCAAGAAACAAAACATTACCAAGTCCTGGAAAGGCAGAGGGACTAACTGGTAAGAGCCTCGAGTCTCTGAGCAAATCCCAGGCATTGTTTCCTTTGGGCTAGTTTGGAAAAATGGACTCAGGCATGTTTTTCACAACAGGATCATTAATTGTGTTTTAGGCCAATGGGCACCTCTACGTCTCTGGTCAGTCAGGTTTGATTCTGTCACTGGGGCATGTTTAAAAAGCCCTCCCTTAGCCTTCTCCCTGGTTAAAGTGAATGTGCCACAGTAGTGAGCCTTAGAGCGAGGAAGCATTACACACCCCTTGGAGGGCGGAGCCTAGATCGCCCCACCCCCTCACTGGAATTACCAGGGCGTGGCTGGAAGGATAAAAGGCCAGGCCCACAGCACACTTGGGGGAGAGCCTGCGGAGGAGAAGGAGGCTCTGCCTGTTCTCCTGCATCCTGAAGAGGAACCTGTGTCTGGCTGTTCCCGATGCCCAGATGCTGACGAGGACTGGCCCGGAGGATCTGCTGCCGTATATCCTGAGGAACTGGAAGAGGCCTGGAGGCCGCAAGTACCGAACCCCAGGGTGGCAGAAAGTGGCCCAGGGGCAGTCCTGGAGCAGCTGGCTGCAGAGCCAGGGGTGGCCCAGTCGGTGTGTTGTGGCTGGATCTCCGCTGATGGAGGGGTAGCCGATTCTGCCCCTGCCAGGGCCCTGGGCTGGGACATGGTGGAGTAGGGTGGGCCCACATCCCCCTGCATTCTCACCCCAGGATGGCTGACTCCTTACACTGCAAAAGGAGGCTCTAGCTCTGTAAAGGAGCTTCCTGTACCACTCACCTGTAGACTGTTTTGTTTGTTGGCTGCCCGAGCTCCGCCCAGGCCCCAGCCAGTCCTGATAGACTGTGTTTAAGGGCTGACTACTTGAGCTACTCAAGCCCAGGCTAAAGCCTGATAGTGATTATTAATCATGCAGCCCTTTGGGAGCTCTTGCCTGTCTGACAGAATCTGGCCCTGACCCGATAGAACTAGCCTGAGTGACCTCCTTCCGAGGGAGCATTACAGCCACATGCTTCCTAGACATCTGCGAATAAAAAGCCTGGGAGAATCGGATACAAGGATCCTACCAGAAGCGCCCTGTGGCCCTTTGTATGGAGATGTGTGATAATTTCAGTTCCAAATGAAATTTTTGTTCAGCAATGCATTTTCTTTTTCATTTGTATATGGCTTTTATTAAGTTTACATTGTTGTATGGCATGTCAGTGGTAGTGCATCATGTGATGGGTCATACGCACTGCTATGGACAACACACAGAGACACTTGGAATTTCTGTTTCATGGGAAATTTCAGAAATATTTGTGTAAGCACGCTCTGAATGAGCTCTCCCTTGCCATCTAGTGATGCACAGTGGGGGAAGACTTCAGGAGCAGACTGTGTTTGCATAAACACACTAGCCAAAATTGATGACTTTGTCAAAGCAGCTCCATCCTGCTGCACATGGAGGCAGAGTAGGTGTGTCTATGCAAACATACTCTGCTCCTGAAATTATGACTTTTCTCTGAAATAAAATTTTCAAAACATTTTTTTGAAATTTTCTCAAATTTTATATGACTTGGTGAAAAAAAATCAGTTTAATTGAAATGTCATTTTCTGATGGAAAACTGTTTTGATGAAAATTGTCCGAACAGCTGTACTATTTGCCCCTCAAAAGTGGAGTGAATGACAATGACTCTGAGCTGTAACAGAGCTGCGGGCAGTGCACCAATGCAGTTAGAAAGATAAGAAAAGTCGGAGGAGCCCAATGTGGCTGCACAAGGAGCTTTTTAGCTATCTCAAAACCAGAAGGGATACATCTGGGAAATGAAAGGAGGGGCATGTCACCAAGGAAATTTACATGGAATACCGTGAGTGTGCAGGGACAAAATCAGAAAAGCCAAGGCAAAAAATGAATTACAGCTGGCCAGAAGTGTTAGAAACAACAAGAAGGGGTTCTACGACTATATCAGACAAGATAGATAGATCTGGGATGGTGCGGGTCTGCTGCTCAATGGACAAAGTGAGCTGGTAACAGAAGATAATAAGAAGCTAGAACTGCTGAATGCCTACTTTGCTTCAGACTTCACACAAAAAAATAACACGTGACCGGATTACTAGTAAAGTTACCATAGACAATAAAGGCGAAAGGACGCCTATCAGGATAACTAAAGAACAGGTCAGGGAACTTTTGACTGATCTGAATGAATTCAAGTCAGCAGAGCCGGAAGCTGTTCACCTCAGGGTACTGAAGGAATTAGCTGAAGAAATCTCAGCGCCACTGGCAATAATATTTACAAACTCATGGATAACAGGAGAGGTCCTGGAAGACTGGAGAATGGCTAACGTAGTGCCCATCTTTAAAAAGGAGGAGCTGGGAAACTACAGACCAGTCAGTCGGACTTTGATACCTGAGACGCTACTACAACAATGTATAAAACATTCAATTTGCGAATACCGGGAGGATGAAGGGGGTGATCATTAGCAGCCACCATGGATTTGCCAAGAACAAATCATGTCAAACCAGCTTGATTTCTTTCTTTGACAGAGTAACTAGCTGGGTGGATAGGGAGAATGTGATAGAAATAACATACCTGGACTTTGACAAGACTTTTGACACATTCCCACATGACATTCTTATACGTAAGCTGGAGAAATGTAGGCTCGGTAGAACTACCATTATGTAGATACCTAATTGATTAAAAACCGCAATGAGTAACTATGGATGGAATGATATCAGATTGGAGGGAGGTCTCAAGTGGGGTTCCACAGGGATCTATTCTGGTTCCATTGTTGTTTAACAACTTTATTAATGACCTGGATATAGAAATAGAGAGCATATGGATCAGATTTGCAGATGACAGAAATCTGGGGTCGGGGTGAGGTTGCAAACCCTGCGGAGGATAGAGCTAAAATCCAGAGGGATCTTGATAAACTGAAGAACTGTGCTATAGACAACGAAATGAAATTCAACAAAGAGGAATGTAAGGTGCTACACTCAGGGAAGAAAAATCAAATGCACAGATACAGAATGGAGGATAACTGGCTTGGCAGCAGCTTGGCTGCTGAGAAAAATCTGAGAGTTGTGGTGAATCATGACCTCAACATGAGTCAATAGTGTGATGCTGTTGCAAAAACAGCAAAAGCAATTTTGGGCTGCATGAATTGAGGCACAGCATACAAGTCACGGGAGGTAACAGTACCACTCTACACAGTGCATCTCAGGAGGGGTGATGGCCTTTGCCATTCCTTCTAACCCCAGGGTTTTATGATTCTATGATTTAGTAGAATGATGACAATGATTATTTTGATTATTATTAAAATGTAAGGGGCCAGGGCCCACTGTGCTAAGCATTGCACAAACACTACGAAGGGACAGTCTAAGAGCTTCCAGTCTAAGATAAGCTCAGAGACCTGAGGGCAATACAACCAAGAGAGATGGGGAGCACAATGAGAGGGGAATGAGCAGTCACATACGCAGCCATCACAGCTCACCAGCTGCCAAGACACTGCGCAGTGTTTTGGAGGTAACACAGCAGAGGAGAGTTTTCAAAGCAACTTGAAGGACAAACAAAAGGGGTGGGTAGGACAAAGGCTTCTAGGCATTGTGGCTAGACCAGCATGCCTGTGTACACACACACACACACAGCCCTGCATGCCCATGTGTACACATCGTGACAAAGTTCCTCCTCTATCTTGGTGGGTCCTGCGCTTATTGGCAGATTTGCTCACCTCAGTGATCTTCCCCACAGTCTGGGTCAACTCCTCCTGTGTCTGATCAGGAGTTGGGAGGTTTGGGGGGAACC
>NC_133790.1:28468492-28471659 GCF_003597395.2 Chelonoidis abingdonii | reverse complement strand
CACACACACACACAGCCCTGCATGCCTGTGTATACATATGCATGTGCACACATGCACAGAGCCTAGCATGACCATGTATACACATGTATGTGCATGCTCACACACAGCCCAGCATTCCTGTACACACTCACACACAGAGAGCCCCGCATGCCAGTGCATACATATACATGTGCACACACACACACACCACAAGCCCTCACACAGCCTCTGATTATGTGTGAGAGCTTCAGAGTGTGTGTATTTGGGTGGGGGTTGTCAGAAGCAGAGTAGCAGTGCAGCTGAAGGAAGGACGGACACCATGTTTTCTGTCACTTAACAGGCCTCAGGGCTTTTGAGACTATTTTTAGTTTTAGCACCTCCCAAGCATTTTATTTTAGGAGGTGCTAAATACAGCTCCGGCCCCCTCACTCCCTCTTACTTTCTTACTGCAGGTTCCCCTGAGGCTCCGGCCCCCTCACTCCCTCTTACTTTCTTACTGCAGGTTCCCCTGAGGCTAGAGACCAAACTGCTGTCATACAAACTGTCAGTTGACCCTCCCCCAGCCAGCATATTCAGCAGCTCTCTTGCACACTCATCACCCAGGAGGAGGTCGATATCCCCCTCCTCCTAGGGAGAGATGAAAGGCCCCAAACCGCTGCCACTTTCTGCCCACCCCCTGCTTCTCCGCACGCACAGAACCAGAACCGGGACGAAATTCAGAAGTACAAAGGTCAAGGTCATGCACTTGGAATCTAATAATAAGATTTTCTGCTACAAGCTGAGGAATCATCAGCTGGAAACAACACAGGAAGGGAGAGATCTGAGCATGTAGCTCAACCACAGGATGATGCGACTGTGAAAAAGGCAAATGCAATCCAGGCGAGGCTTTTTCAGTCGAGCTGTTGAAGTCTTAGTACCATTGTACAAGGCACTGGTAAGACCTCGTCTGGAATACTGTGTGCCACTCTGGTCCACCATGTTCAAGAAGGGTTAATTTAAACTGGAGCAGGTGCAGAGAAGAGTTATTAAGTTGATCAGGGGGCCCATCTTATGAGAGGAGACTGGAAGAGCTGGATTTGTTTCATTTTGCAAAAAGAAGACTGAGAGAATTTAATTGCTCTCTATAAAAATAACAGGGTAAGTAAGGGGGAGGGTGAAGAGCTGTTTAAACTAAAGGACAGTGTTGGCACAGGAACAAATGGGGATAAACTGGCCAGAAACAAATTCAAACTGGAAATTAGAGGGTTTCTCACTGTCAGAGGGGTGATGTTCTGGAGCAGCCTCCCAATAGGAGTTTTGGGGGTAAACAACTTCACGACTTTTCAGCGAGAGCTGGACAAATGTATGAGTGAGATTGTATGCCAAGGTTGCTTGTGATGCTGGGGGAAAGGGCTTAGCAGCTCTGGGGCTCACTTCCAGTATATGTCTTAAGTTCCCAAAGCTCATGTTTCAGAGTTTCAGCCAGCAATCTGCAGAGGCCAGGAAGGGATTTTTCCCCCAGTGTATTCTGGGAGGTTTTTTATCTCCTTCCTCTGAAAGATCAGGGATGGCCATAGCTGGGGATTGGACCTAGGATGGGGAAGCCAAAGCTCTGAGGTGGCACCAAGCATTATCTCATTCGGGTGCTTGACTGGCTGGTTCTTGTTCTCATGTTCGGGGTTTAAATGATCACCATCTGTGCCGTTGGGAAGGAATTTTCCCCTAGGTCAGATTGGCAGTGACATTGGGTGGTTTTCACCTTCCTCTCCAGTGTGGAGTGCAGGTCACTTGCCAGGATCATCTGGGTCTCTCTCACTTACTCATTTCTCTACCATTGCAGGGTCCTCAGGCTCCTGTACCCTGTCTCATTTTGCTCATTGGGTTAGTGTGTAGGTGCTGGGTTGTACTGGTAGCCTGTGATACACAGGAGGTTAGACAGGATGATCTGGTGGTCCCTTCTGGCCTTAAACTCTATGCTTGAATTTCATCTTGGAGCCGTAAAATGAGCTGCTTACCTTGCCATGCAAGCCTCCCCCAACCAGCCTTCAGTTCTTCACTATGACTTATCTAGACTAAAATAAAAGGGGTATTTTTCAACCCTGGTAGCTTCGATATTTTAACTAAGATGTTTTAAAACCCTAGTATTTTGCCATGTATGAACTGATTGAGAAAGCCCAGAGTTCATCTAGACCATTAAACTGGTTGAGGATAACTTGGGGTTAGCTAACACATATTACCTACCGCCTGCTGCAAACGTTCCCAACAAAGGAGAAGTGTGTAAATAAAAAGCAAGTAGCTAACAGACCAGGTGCCAGTGTACAGCACCCAAGAATTCAGTGTTGTACCCAGGCTGTCCAGGACCAGTAAAAGTCATTACTGCAAATGGCTTCCATTGTGCAGCAATGTCGCTCATAATACGCCCAACCTAACCTCACTGCTCCCGACTCTCAGGATATTATCTTGAGTCTTGCATTCTTTGGCATTTTTCTTACAGCTCCAGCTCCTGCTGTTAACTGTTTACAAAAAAATCTCACTGTTTGATTCAAGAAGCTAGTTTCTAGAAAACCGTGAAAACCTGAGGCGCATTTCACCTAACAGCTCAGAAAGGAGAAGGCAAATTAAAACAACTCAATCCTCACTGCAATGTGAGAGATTCCTCCTGCAATAGAGTGGTTTATAAAGCAACTTCTTCAGGTTACTAGAATGCTTGGGAATTACTCACTCCTCATACTCCATTATTTAATCAAATGATAAATGGACCAATTCCCATTAATGTATGAAAGAGAAAGTCTTCTGAAGTCAGCCCTGTATCTCAACAAAACCGGGGACTAGAAAAGACAGTTTTGTAGTATTCTTTTTTTAAGAAAACTGAACCACCTGGACTGAAGTCTACAGCCATCTAGATCCATTCTAAAATTGAAACTCACTAATGGATCTACAACAAACATTGACTCATAGATTCATAGATTCTAGGACTGGAAGGGACCTTGAGAGGTCATCGAGTCCAGTCCTCTGCCCTCATAGAAGGACCAAATACTGTCTAGACCATCCTGGATAGACATTTATCTAACCTACTCTTAAATATCTCCAGAAATGGAGATTTCACAACCTCCCTAGGCAGTTTATTCCAATGTTTAACTACTCTGACAGTTAGGAACTTTTTTCTACTGTCCAACCTAAACCTCCCTTGCTGCAGTTTAAGCCCATTG